>NC_134485.1:113501849-113604349 GCF_040206685.1 Ascaphus truei | reverse complement strand
CCCACACTCTCACACTCTGGATCTCTTATTTACCCTATATATCTTAACTGCCCTATACTACACCGAAATAACCTATACTGCTTGCTTCCAGATCTGACTCAAGCTTCACACGGAAGACATCGGAACCCCCCCTAACCCAGAAGACAGGTAAGGAACACCTCCCCTCCAATGTATAACATTGGGTGAATGAGGGTACCTGGACATTGAGGGACTGCGGATCAGGTAAGATCCCAGGCGAGATTGCTGCTTTAGATATTGTGAAGCGGGGATGTCCAGACACTGGTTAAGGGGTTCAGGAAACTAGTCATTCACACCTGGATTTTATTTCTAGATCCGACATTTACACACACACACACGTAACAAGGGACTAATTGTAGTATAATGTAATACAATAAATACATTTATGTCAAAAACAAATGTTGTTCTGATTAGGAGTTTATTAAATGTATTTTATTTATATATTTTATTTTAAAGCGGGTTGGGGGCGGGACTAGGGTTGGGGGCAGGACTAGGGACGGGTTGGGGGCGGGACTAGGTGGCGAGTAGATTTTTTGGTTGGGCGAGTAGATTTTTGGGTGTTTTGTCGAACACTGTATATATATATATATATATATATATATATATATATATATATATATATATATATATATATATAAAATAGAAGAAAAAAGCGCCCAATCCTAGTGCATTACTGTGCAAAAAATAAATTTAATTCCCAAAAAAGGCTCATAAAATGAACTCACAAACATAGAATATAAAAAGCATGTTATGAGATAATACTCATGCTCCAAAGGATAAGGAAACGCCGCTTGTCTGCTACACTGCTCCGTGACTCCACTGTATCTGATATGGCCCTCGTTGTTCACCGCCAGCAGGTACTCACGATATTAGGCTCTCCACGAACTCCTCTCCCATTCATGCACAATCAATTAGGTTTCATTGATTATTCAGCAAGAGATTATGGGCCTCATGCAGTAAGCGACGAATATGTGAAATCGGCAAGCTTACCGATTAGTCATGTTATTGGCGATTTTTCCCTCTCTGTATGCAGTAAGTGCCGAATACATTCAAAATCAAGCCGAAAACAAATCCGCCCACTCTCACGATGATTTGCCGATCACACACAGGTGTATCGGCGTGCGTGGCGGGGTGCTGTTAGGTTGCCCAATCACAAATCTTGCTGAATCAGGCGAAGCAAGCATGTATTGGATAGCGCGCCATATTTAAAGGCAACGTGTACTGTTAATCATTCTCTGTGTTGTTGGGAGTGAGAGAGAGAGACGCACAGAGCTGGGTGATTTAATATTTGCATATTGACTGAGAGACTTGTTGTGTATTGTGAGAGCTTTGTCCCTTTGTTGTTTTGTTTACATCTTTGTCTTATTTTCTATGTGGAAGTGTTTCGTGTGATTGTGTACATTTGTTTTCTGTTTTTTGTGAGTGCAGTAAGTATGCCCGGAAAGCGTGGGAAGAGTGATGCTGGTGGGAGTGGTAGTGCTACTCGTGCGAGTACGCGTCAGAGTGAACGTACTGTTCAGGCGAGTGCTGTTGCTAGGAGTGCGAGTGCTGTTGCTAGGAGAGTGAGTGCTGTTGCTGGGAGTGGGAGTGCTGTTGCTGGGAGTGGGAGTGCTGTTGGTCGGAGTGGGAGTGCTGGGAGTGGGAGTGCTGTTGCTGGGAGTGGGAGTGCTGTTGCTGGGAGTGCTGTTGCTGGGAGTGGGAGTTATGTTGCTGGGAGTGGGAGTGCTGTTGCTGGGAGTGGGAGTGCTGCTGGTGGCTCAGTTGCTGATGGGGTGTCTGGTGGTGGCGTGCTTGCTGGTGGCCAGCTTTTGGAGTCTCTTCCATTGGAAGAAGGAGAGTCCAGTCAGCACCAGCCAAGCTCTGAGCCTAAACCTGGTCGGAAGAAACGTGTGGAGAAGCCACGTAATCCTCGCTTCAATGACCAGGAAAATACAGCTCTTGTCACTGGGATTCTGGGGCACTATGACAGTCTCTATGGACATTTACTATGTAAGTGTACTTTTCCATTTATTCTTCAAATACATGTGATCCTAGGTCATGTGAGTTTTGTTAATATGCAAATATGGTTACAGAATATCTTTCTATGTTAATTAGTGTGGAAACACATCTTTTTATCATGCCTTACAAGGACAACAAAACTCAGGCGTACAATTTGCGATAACTGCATACAATATTAATGCAACCTTGCTTACATGTATAGGTTTAGTAGTGAATGCTCATGTGCTTCACATATTACACCTAAAACAGCATGTTTGCTTTCTCTTGGAACAGCTAGCAGTGTAGGAAACTGGTGCTTGTATTATTATTAATTAACCTCATATATTTTCTATGTTTTTCAAGCGCGGACAAGTTCATCAAGCAAAAAAGAAATGTGGGACACAATAGTCATTGGTGTCAATGCGTGTGGGAATCGTGTCAGGGACAAGCGGAATTGTCGCAAGAGATTTGACGATATTAGGACAAAATTAAAGAAGAAAATACAAGACCAACGCGTGCATGCTACTGGCACTGGAGGTGGCTCGCCAGCACAGCGTCTGATATTAACTCCATTGGAGGAGCTGCTTCGGGGAAAATTACTTCCCGTCGTCGTGGAGGGTTTGCCCGGTGACAGGGACATCGGAATTTATCCCTCACAATTTCCACCAGGTGAGAAATGGTACTGTACTAGGCGTGTCGTTGATTACAGTTATTTTAAACATTTACGCTGTTTTTTATAGTGTCTTCCCAATATAAACATACCTACATCTATATATGTGTGTTTCTATATATAGGAAGCATGTTCAAAATGGTTATTGAGCCAAAAAGTGACACTGTGTGCTCATTTGCATGTCATTTCCCAGAATCCCTTGCTGCAGTGGAAGTGCTGTATGCTGGGTGATGATGGGGAAAGGCGGGGTTGCAGACCTGGCTAAGACATGCAGATGAGCATACAGTTATATTTGCATATATATATATATATATATATATACATATATACATATATATATATATATATATATATCTATATATATGTGTGTCAAATTAGACATATATGTTGTAGTCCTACTAAAAGCAGTAACTAATATACCACGTTGCATTGCGTGGTCATTTGCATGTGAATTCCCACAATGCTTTGCTGCAGTGGAAGCAATTGATGGTGGGCGAAGATGGGGAACAACAGGGTAGCACACATGTGTAACACATGCTAATGAGAAATTATTACTAGCTACTGTTACAGAACATAAATATGTATAATATTAATGTGTATATTATTTATTTCACTCATACAAACACGACATTACTGGCTATTATAATCATGCATCGAATATATTGCATGCAACGGCCTACAAACATCAATTGCACTAACAAATGTCTAGTTGTTTATTAAAAGGTCCATTTTTGCTTTATGTCATATACAGACAGCATAATGAGGCACACGTAGCATATGTTATGTCATTGTGTTCATAACTTGAACACTTCACACGACTATTTAGCTCCTCTACCATTGTGTTAAAGCAGCTGCAATCAATATGTCATCACAGCATACACGTCAACAGAGGGGGTGGGGTTCAGCACACACACAAATTACAGGGTCATCTTACGGTCAACTTTGTTGACACCATTTTCACCTGCTTGAAGTAATTGAAAGGTCTGGCTGATTAGGGTTTTTTGGGGAGGGAATACCGTTCTTACAACCTGAATAGCAAAACTGAAGGTAATCACACTCATTTGAAAGCTTAACTCTAGGTACTAAATCCCCAACAAGTCATTACTTATCAAACCGTACGTCACATTCGTTCACTCATATCTATAGTTCAACTGATATCAGCAACACATTATCACACACTGCATGTGTTGTGTTGTTGAGTGACAGCCACATTCAGGTGTGCCACAGCTTCTATTAATGTACCACACATAACCTCTACCAAAAACGAAGCTTTTTGCTATATGACCACCTTCATGATAACCATTGTGAATGTTCATCTCATGATAGTTATGTACATTATGATACTGATATGACTACACAACATATGATTTGTATCTACAAATTTAATCAATTTATCCTAACGCATTACTGCAGAAACATAGTATGTTGTATGTTAGGGAACTCAAAAGTTCTAAGTACACAGGCATGTACATTGTTATTACAACTCTTTATGTTCACTTTCTCACACACTTTCGGTTAATGAACTGATGCTGTTAGTTACTCATAAATACCGAACATACAATAACTGTTCAATATTTACACATGTAAATGTACAACTGATGTTATTGTTATATATAGTTGCCCCTGGAGGACATGTGTCACCTGAGGCGGAACAAGTGTCTTCACCTGAGTCATGCAGCTCAACACACCTGGAAGATAAGTGTATGAGGTGGTGGACATATAATATGTTCACTTCTAAATGTTATGTTGTCATGTTCATTATTTGTTTTGCACATGTTCTTTAAATAGGATTACTTAGTGTCAGTGAAAATTAAGTTTTTAAACACCACATGTATTGTGTTTGTGAAGTTAAGTATCATGTAGGAGTTGAGAGTTTTGAGCAACTTTTCATTCATTCATAATTCATACTGAGTCCAAACAGTATTCGTAAGTCAAGGTAGTTTTTAATGTGACGTTATTAAACGTATGGAAACATGTTAGGTGTTACTTATCACACAGTAGAATTACATAGTAAAACAGCAGAGATTAACATGACATTTCATAATGTGTACATTTATTTATAGCACATGATGATGATGATGATGATGATGATGATGATGATGATGATGATGATGATGATGATGATGATGATGATGATGATGATGATGATGATGATGATGATGATGATGATGCCACCGCCATAGACACAGAAATACAATCAAGTGACCATGACGAGGTTCCCATTGAAAGAGTTACACATCCAATTCGTCCATCAAGTAACACATACGATGCAATAGTAGCTTCAGAGGGAAAAATTGTGGAAGCTGAAAATCGTCGCCATTCTGATCTGATGACAGTGCTCCAAAGGATGATTTCACTGCAGGAACAAACGATATCACAATTGGCACATCTCCACAGAGTCTTCATTGAAGTGCCTAAACAGATGCAAAAAATAAACACTTCATTAGAAGCAATGGTTGAGAAGCAAACACAAGCTAATTTCTTGAGAATGACTATTGTACCCAATTTCAACTTCAACACCTCACAGGCAGGATCTTTACATGCTGGTAATTTTTCACCACATGCATCTGATCTTCATTCCCCAGGTCCGAATGTTACCGGTCAAGTAGCAGACATTTCTGTGCAGGTTCCTGACGACATCCTACCGCTGCCATCTGTAGAAAATCAGGAGCTGACACCTACAAAGGAGGCGACAAAAACAAAACAGCACAAGCAGTTACTACTGACCAGGAAAGATGAAACGGACCAACCATGTGTTGTGCACGGTGTACCAACTTGCTCACGTGTCACTACCCACAAGCCCTGTCGGTGAACAGTCACTGCCCAAAAGCCCTGTAGGTGAGTCACTGGCCACAAGCCCTGTTGGTGAGTCACTGCCCACAAGCCCTGTCGGTGAACAGTCACTGCCCAAAAGCCCTGTAGGTGAGTCACTGCCCAAAATCCCTGTAGGTGAGTCACTGGCCACAAGCCCTGTTGGTGAGTCACTGCCCAAAAGCCCTGTAGGTGAGTCACTGGCCACAAGCCCTGCCCGTGAAGTGCCAGAGGCCACTCAAAGTGGCTCTGTTGTGGCTAAAGTTGTTGCAAAACGAAAAAGGAAAATCCAAGAGACAACAAGCAGGCCTGTTACTCGCTCTCAAAAGGAAAAAAATAAATAAATGTTATAATTCACTAAATATGTCTTTGGCCTTCTTTTGTTGACTTCAGTTTATCTAATTAATATTGTATGTATGCTGAAGACTGTGTTGTTTCCAAACTTTCAAGTATGTTCTTGTACACGTGAAGTTTTGGAAATGTTAACAGTCCTAATTAATGAATAGTGTTATTAATATTGATGTATTAATCATCTGTTCAGTAATGGTCCACCAGGAGCCAGTTGCTATGTTTAGAGAAGCTGCCATTGACTTACCTGCAAAACATTGTATTTGGGTGTGTTACTTGATGTAATCATTGCATGTGCATATTATTCACATGCAATTAAAAACACACATCTATTTAACTGCAAACATCTTTCTTGTCCGTGTACAGCAGGATTATGTGTAAAATATTACTTTCCTTCACCTTGCTTGGCCATTGTAATGTTGTCCTTTAATCATTTATGTGTTCTTGTTTCAAGAACATCTGTGAATGTATACTAATATATATGTAGTATGTATGGATATATGTACACACACACACACACACACACACACACACACACACACACACACACACACACACACACACACACACACACACACACACACACACACACACACACACACACAGTGTGTGTATGTATGTATGTATGTATGTATGTATGTATGTATGTATGTATATATATATATATATATATATATTGTACTATCTAAACTGGTATAGATGTATTTACAAAAAACATACACTTCATGCTTCCTTGTGAAAACACAGTATTGTAATAATACAGGCCTAATGTTTGTGAACTATACTAACTGTGAGCCTATAACAGTATTGGCCTAAAACAAATGTTTATTACTTAATTCACTCATGTTTATCACCATTTAAATAGGTTTCATACAAGGCCTACTTACTGCCATCAATATGTTGTGTGTACTCCTGCATTATATATATATATTATTGGTTTTAACACTACAGGCCTTCTAAATAAAAAAAAAACATTTTTTGATGGTAAATCACATTTACCAGACAGGTCAATGCAATAGGCCATAAATGTTTAAGCCTCTATTATGTTAACCTTTAAATAAATCACACCAATATAAAAATCCCTCTTTACATATAAGCCCTTAAAAGTTGTAATATACACACACAGACATGTACAGTTTGGTTTTACAGACATATTGTAATATATATAACTATATATATATATATATTACTATATATATATATATATATATATATATATCTACATATATATACTACAATATACATATACATATACATATAGTACAATATACATATACACATTATATATATATATATATATATATATATATATATATATATATATATATATATATATATATATATATATATATATATTTATGAGATATATATATATATATATCTACATATACACACGTACTTTAACTGATGCAGACAGGGAGTTAACCAGACTTTCAAATACACACAGAAATTTATGAGGAAAAAAAACATTTACTTTTGCAGGTGTGTGTGTATTTCATTATATGGCTGTGTAAGCACTATTTTCAGACAGTGGTCAATGTTATTTTTCCTCAACCCACAATGTTTCTTAATTAAAAGTCTACCAATGTTTTGAGAAATAAGATAACATTTGCTACATGTTTGTCTGAAAAATGCCTATCAGAAACCACAAATGTGAAACCAATTATTTCTACACATCCAATTGGTGCTTCAAACAGGGAGTAGAAGTTGTAACTTTTTCTGACCTTGAAAAGGAAACACAGCAAATAGTTAGGATTTGAACCGTTTCATTCTTATGAGCAAAGAACAGAGAACTGCAGACATATTTTCTGTTAATCTGCAATGGCTGATGAATTTTTAAAAAATATGCATCCGCACAGAGGATACAAATTCATGATAGCAGAAGTGATTTTGTCCGCCTCGGGACACAAAGCCAACACGGGACAAATCTATGATTTGATTAGAGCCAAGTATCCTTATTACCAAGAATCTGGGCATGCGCGAAATTTTAAATCCTCAGTAAGATTCACTTTATCAACTAATGACTGTTTTGAACGTGTGCAGGATAAGCTACAAGACAGATATGGTTTTTGGAAGATTGCTAAGGAAAAACATTTCACCGTGGAAGAGGGCACACATATTGTGCTAAATGGCATATTTATTCCTAATGCCAATAGCAATGGATCCGCTACTACTGTTCCGTGTGAATCGATACCTGCTGCAATATCTGCACCCTCCATTCCTGAAACCCACATTGTACAAGAACATATCTACTATGATTATGTACCAAGCCTTTCAGCTAAAAATGCATTGGAATGGGTACCCGAAGAAATGAACCTACCTCCGGACCAATTGTTTGAAGAAAGCAGTGGCGATTCCTATGAGCGCTTCATGGAGGAGATGTGTGTCATACAGGATTCAGCGTTTGGGTCAAGCGTGGATGCAAATGCCTTGGTTTTCTGGAGCGACCAGTTGCAGGCAGACGAAGTGTTACTTCTACAAGAATGGTAAATATAACAATCATTATGCGTTGACTCAGCGTTTAAATTATTATTTTTTTTCTAACCACCATTTTCACTTTAAATGCGTGGATACAGCGTAACATTGCAGACTGCATAACATGTAGCGATCACAAACAAATTGTTTCCTATTACAATATAGTAGAACCTGAAAGAGTAGTACACATTGCTGACGGAATAAATGTACGTACTTTCCTATCCCTTTAAACATATTAGCAACATGTTACCATAACTCTAACACATACCTGTTTTGTTATCATGCAACATCTACAACATAAAAAACCGGGTCGACCACGTATGACGTGGGACCCTTGTCATGTGCCAAGGCGTCCTTAAAAAGGATTACGGATGTAAGTCCCGCCCAGAAGCGACGTGCGCGCGTCAAAGCCTATTGGCTGTGTTGTTTTGTTATAGTTACGGTAACTGCACTGTGTCATGCGTGCGGCTCAGTGTTTGTGGGCGTACACTGGGCGTTAGCCGAATGTTAATTGAGTGGGAGGAGTGTTTGCGGGCACTTCTCGCTGGCTTAACATGACGTCACACGTATTGCATTTGCGCATTGTGTTATCGGCCGTGCTTTCTGTCCACACACGTCTGTTTAAAAAGAATACAGATGTACTCGTTTAGAACGAATGTAGTTTCGCCTTCATTGTATTTGAAATAAATATTTTATGGTTAATGGTATTTTCAACATGTATTGAACGCACAACGTACGCATTGTTTTGCGCATGCGCTAACACTTAGTCGACCCAAGCGTGAAGTGCGTGCGCACACTAAGATGTGCGCGCACATTTTTCAGTATACAGGCAACGTTCACTTCATATACATAGTTATGCCTGCTACGAATTTAATGAACGATTACATAATGATGTACACTTGTACTTCTAACATATAAGTGACTGACGTGTGTATCTACACAATCATATAGAGCTGTGTAACGCGTTGTCACGGATACATATATAGTAAGGTGCCATCTTTGACCATCATGTGTTTGCTGTATTTCAGAGATGTCGGGGAAGATACAATCGGATCAATGTATGATTTCAGAAGAGTCTACCTTTATATGAGATGATTGTGAGGAGGAGCCACCGACCACTATACTACATATGGAACTAATTTTATATTGCTAGCAGCGCTTATTAACAAACAATTAAAAATGTGATACCCTTATGCCTATATTGCATAAGCACTTAATTAACATAATGATGTTGCAAAATAGTGCAGCTAGAAATTTTCTTGAGTGTTCTTTAATTACTACTAACATTTTATGGCATGGTGTGTTTTATATATAACAACCATTCCCACTCTGCTAACACATTTGTGTATTCTATTGTGTAATGGAACGTATGACTGTCGAAACTATGTAACAATAATAATAATAATAATATGAGCATGTTCATGTATAGCGCTGCTAGTTGTACGCAGCGCTTTACAGACACATTTTTCAGGCTCAGGTCCCTGGCCCGTGGAGCTTACAATTTATTTTTGCCGCCTGAGGCACAGGGAGATCAAGTGACTTGCCCAAGGTCACAAGGAGCCGACACCGGGAATTGAACCAGACTCCCCTGCTTCAAACTCTCAGTGCCAGTGTGTGTCTTTACTCACTGAGCCACTCCTTCTCCCAATGTAAAGGACACGTACAACCAACTAGCCATTTCTTGTTAAATATCTCTTGTTACATGGGTATGCTGATAAAATGGTTTGGGACTGTAGCAAATAATGTTATTGGCTAGATGTTGTGGTCCCCTACAATGCATGATGTTCTGAATATTACATCAACATCATGTAATGAAGTACGTTTCTGTGTATATTTCATTTACCTAACTAACTATAGTTTACTGTGTTTATTAAACGTTCTAAACATAAATAGTACAGTCAATATGATGATATAAGCTACCATAATAAACCTGCTGTTATCATTTGTCGGTGTTATACATGGATCCTACACAAATTGATACAGACACAAACAGTTGTCTTAAAAAGTGTGCCTATGCTAATGTGCACGTGATTGACGTTTATATTTTGAGAATACTTGATAATTATCATCATGATAATGATGAAGTGACGTGAATGACATTCCAAATATATTACCAACATTGTCATTGTGGGAAATTAGAAATGCAAAATTACAGTAACATTTGCGACAAAATTGTGGTTTTGTTTACACTTTGACACTTGTTACATGTAGGTCACATCCACACACGTGTGACTTATACATACACATGTCACAAATTTTAATTAATGTTGACTATTAATTTGTAGCATTAATAATCACCTACTTTGCTAAATATAAGATGTACTACGCATTGTTGTGATTACAGGCATTCATGCATGGAGTGTTATGATCAGTCAATTGCATCCGTGATGAATGAGTTCCCGTAAGTAAACAAATAAGTACAGTTATCCCCTTTTCTCCAAACACCTCTATATTACATTAATGGAATTTATAAGGGAACATACATAAAATGTGATGAAATGGGAGTAATCATTTTCTAATACAATGCACATGAAACCTCAATAGTAGCTAAATGCATGTACATGATACAGAAAGTACATGTATGTTACATTTTTCTTTAAACCAATATGTTGGGTTTTTACTTCAAATAATTATAGGAAGATTGAGGTAGGCACATCTTATGCCAGATGTCAGCAAATATACATACCATGATCAGTCATACTGGAGATATACCTATAATGCAATGGAACAATATATAAATTGCAAACATTGACATGCCATCTTCAGTACCGTAAGCAACACAGCAAAGTGTGTATTTGGTGTTAAATGTGCAACACCATGTATATTTCATGACATTCAAAATGTAAAGCAGCCTGGTGTACACATCATATAGATGTACATGTTACACTGCACCAATAACATTGTATGTATGCATACTAGAAGAATGAATGACTATGGCCATACTATGTGTATTGTGTTTGCATAAGGAACAACACAATGCTAAAATATTACTGCTTTGTTACCCCAGTTGTATTGACATACACACAACTAATGTACAATTGAAGAAGGATTATATAACCTGTGCAACAATAACATACCGGTGCCACATCCCTTTGTGCACACAGCAGAGAAAAGAAAGGTGTGCAACCCATATTCATCTGTGTCCTAACAGAAGGTTATATAAAAAAACATTATTGTTAATATAACATAATTAATCTATAAAAGTAGTACTAGGAACATATATGTTTTTACTTACAAGAAAAAAATGAATTGATGAGATTCTGGCGTGTCTGGCCACCACTGGCTGTTTGTTCATTTTCAGCAGCTACATGGGTGGGATGCTCGTCTACAAAAGGCTCAGCTAGGTCTGATTGTACATTGTGCCTGAGTGCAACATTGTGCAAAATGCAACAGGCAAGGATAATATCAGACACTTTTTGAGGCTTGTATAGAAGAGCCCCACCAGTTCTGTCCAGACACCTAAATCTGGTCTTGAGTAGGCCAAATGTCCTCTCTATAACAGATCTTGTAGAGATATGGGCTGCATTGTACCTCTCCTCTGCTTCAGTTTGAGGGTTTAGCACCGGAGTGAAGAGCCACGGCCTAATTCCGTATCCTGAGTAACCTATAATGAATGGAGCACACATAAGCTTCCATTAGTGCTAAGATTCTACAATGACAACATTCCTAAAGAAAAATGTGTTTTGTGTTAGAACATCTAAATCTGTACTCACCCAGCAGCCAACCATGTTCAAAATGTCCCTCTTCGAACGCATGGAAGACTGAAGAGTTCCTCAGGATAGAGGAATCGTGACTGGAACCAGGGAATTTGGGTACCACATGCATTATCCTCATCGTGGCATCACATACCACCTGTACATTGAGTGAATGGTAGTGCTTACGATTGCGGTAAACATGCTAACTCTGACTAGGTGCAATCAAAGCAACATGTGTGCAATCGATTGCACCCAGCACACATGGTATCCCTGCTATATTATAAAAGCCATTCCTGACTTCCAGCCACTCTGTTGCCTCTGTAGGAAAATGAATATAATTCCTAGCGCGTCTATTGAGTGCATAGAGAAACTGGGTAAAGGCCCGCGAGAATGTAGATTGCGAGACCCCGCCCACTATGCCCACAGTTGTCTGGAATGACGCGGAAGCAAGATAATGTAATGAGCACAGCATTGTAACAAGCCCAGGGACTGCACGACCTCTGGCTGTCAAAAAATCTAAATCTCCCCTTATCTCCTCATAAAGAGATAAGATTGCTGCTGAACTCAAACGATAGCGACTGACTATCTCCTCCTCACTCATCCCATCTAACAGGGTTCTCTCCCTGTACACACGCGGACGAGGCACAACTTGTCTCCTCTGTCTTCTCCTCTGATCTCCTGTCCCTCTACCTCTCCCTCGTCCTGTCCCTCTCCCTGTCCCTGTCGTATCCGCGTGCCTGTCCCTGTCACTGTCCCTCGGTATGTCCCTCCCTTGCCCTATATCATTCTCTTGATCAGCAAGCATGTCATGAAAAAGAATGTTCCTCCGTCTCCTAAACAATCGCAACATTTTGAAATGAGTAGCTGTGAATGAGCAGGTAATGGGCGTCCTTTAAATAGGTATGTGATGATGTCAGGTGACATAGTAAAATGCAAGGTGTTACATTAACATAATAAAGTACTTCTGTGCCAAGCTGTGTGCAGTTGATCTTAGACGTATTTGTTGTGTGTATTCTGCAGGGAATGATGATATTTGACAATGATGTCACGTGAAGCTTTGTACAAACATTGCTTGAAAATAAATAGTTTAATGTGCAATGCATGTAACACTTCTGAACGCAACAGTCAGTCATGTAATTAGACAAAAAGGCTGAGATTGACGTGGGAAAAGTTTGCTGTAAAATGTGTAATTAGCCATTTTATTGTCACATGTTGACAACAATGAATTGTCGTGTGCATATGCATGCATTTCTGTAATGAGGATAGTTGCTATAGAATGAGTTTGCAAGGTGTCACAATGATTAATTACTGTACATGTGTGTAGAAGTTAGGTTGAAGTGCTTGTAATGCAACGTTTACAATGTAAACATGCAATGTGATTGAGTGTCCAATAAGTGACGTCATGAAAATAGGGAGGACCCAAACTAGATGTAAACGTGAGAAGAAAGATGTACATGAACGTTTAAAGATGCGTCACACATTACAAGCCTTGTGTAATGTAAAGGAACATGAATATACGGTGTATGTGTGACATGTGTGACATGTGTAACATCATGTAAACAATTGTCGCTCAGTTCAGTAAAATGTGTGATATGATGTGAGGTTCTCCTTTAAGAGTTAAGTATAGGATTTTCCCTTGACACATCATCACATGATGAGTAATGTGACACGCAAATGATGAAAACATGTAAAAGTACAATGTTATGCAAACAATACACGTCAGCTGTGACACAATGCAGGGAATGCCCCCCACACTGTAATGCAAATCACGTTTGTATTGTGAGCAATGAAATGTAAACAGTACTATACTGTTATACGTCCCCGCTCCATTGACTCCATTGATGTACAGAAGAGTTTTTTTTTCTAAGTGCCGTTCCGGCAGCCTTAGCGATCGTTCTCCCCTCCAACCTGCCAACTTTAGTTGGCGGGAGAAATTGGCCATAACATCTCAATTTCGTAGTGCCGATCAGCCCCGATAAGCTGATTTTGGTACTTGAATCCAGCCGATTTAAAAAAGTGGCGATCAGTGGCGAAAACAGGCTTATCGGCAGCCGACTGGCCATAACAAAATTATCGGCTACGAAACCTGCCGAAATCAAGCACTTATCGGCGCTTACTGAATCTCAAACCCAATTTTGGCTATAAAATGCCGAAAAAATCCTTATCAACGCTTACTGCATGAGGCCCTATGTATTGATTTATAGGTTTTTATTCAATTTTATTATTTTTTATTTTTCTATTTTTTGTTGTCATACCTCACCCAAGCGCAGTCCTCAATTGTATATATTTGTGTTATATATATATATATATATATATATATATATATATATATATATATATATAAAAATTATTAGTGCCAAGTTTTATGTCTGTCTATTTAATTAATTGTCTTTTTCTACCTATGCTAATGTGTATGCTTACATGTTGCTAGGTAACACCCTCCACCCCCGCCCTATGTATGGCTCCTTTGCTGTCAAACTTGTGTATTTACAGTAAGTATGATGCTCCCTGAAGAAGGTCCCCTTGTATATTGTTTTCTATCTAGTGCAGACAACCTCTACAAGATACTTAAAACTTAGGGCCTCATTCTAGTAGCTTCGATAACCAACTCATCGAGGATTTTGAGCAGCTATCGCAAAATTTTGCTGGGTAGCTATTCAGAAAGCTTTGAGGAGTTGGTTAAATCGTGCGGGGAAGGAAGGAATAAATCGTGCGGGGAAGGAATTTTTGGGATTTCTGGCTCCTGGCCAAACACATCGCACGGGGCCTGAAAAAAAAGCTCAAACTTGCATTTTTGCTCAAAAGTAGCTATTCTAGTAACTCCGATAAGATTATCGGAGCTCTGGATTTGTGAGTTTATCAAAGAGATGGCGTCTGAGAGCAGGACTTGGCAAAAAAAATTAATTTTTCTTGCATCGGATTGAAGCCGAGAGTCTCCGGAGCTGATACACATTTATATCCCCGGCATCAATCCGATGCAATAAAAATACATTCACAGGCAGCTTCATTACCGTAGCGGCTAACCGCTAAGGAAATGAAGGGGTTAACTACCAGTGCCAGGTTTTTTGTGGGTAGCGGGTGTGAGTGAAGGCAGTATTTAGCCCATGGTGGGTGTTTCGGCCTTGAGGGAGGGGCGGGTTGCGGGAGGAGTTAACCCCTTCATTACCTTAGCTGTTAGTACCACTAAAGTAATGAAGGGGTTAATTCTTCCCGCTACCCACCCGGTAGGCATAAACACCCACCAAATACCACCTTTACCCTCCCCCGCTACCACAATAAACATTAAAACAAAATACAAACACAATACAAAACAATACACCCATTAATTTCCATTGTGGTTACCTATGCCCTCAATGGGAGAAAAGATAACCCCAATGGGAATGAATGGGCACCCCATCTACCCCGAACAACCATAGCGTTATAGTAGAATAATGGGAAAAATTACTATTATCCAGATATGGATAATAGTGCATTTGCCCATTCAAAATAAAACATTATCCAGACAGCATAAATGTAATAAATCTTTTATTTACCCCTTTCAGGATGAAGGTCATCCTCATCACCATCCACCATCCTCCACATCCATTTCCTCCATTGGCAGGAACACAACAATAAAAAATACAATCCCTTAATCACCTTAGTGGTTAGTAACTGCTAAAGTAATTAAGGGGTTAACCCCAATCCCCACTAGTGGTTAGTAACTGCTAACATAATTAAAGGGTTAACCCCCATCCCCACTATCCACCCAGGTGACCTACCACCCACCCCGGAGCAAATATCCCCACCCTATACCCATTGATTGACACAGTGCTACATCATGCCCATTGTATAATAAGGCATGATAAGCCACAATAGCAGTCAATGGGCAATCATAAAATAAACAACAGCACCAAAAAGACACAACAATAAAAGAAATTCCCAAGCACCTAAATACCAGAAGAATAAAAGAACTAAAAAGCCAAAACACCTCATCAATAAAAGAAATCAAACTACAGTAAACAATACATACATTTAATAAAAACAAGCCCTACAAATACATAACAATTAACTCAAAATAATAAACAGAAATACAGACATAACAAATTAATGCAAAACAACCATTTGCCAAAAAATGCATTGCCTGTCTCTATCTATCTGTCACACCTGTATGCCCGCAGACCTGGCAAGACCCCAATACTGAGGTGGGAACGGTATTACATCACACACCTACAGCAGTGGGAGCAAGCCCGGAGTGTGGTATAACGTTGCTGGGCTTGTTGTAAAAGTGGTTAGATACTTGCAACGTCTTGTAGGGTTAAACGTAAGAATGGTCGTGTCCGTGTGCCAATGTCCAGGGGTCCAGAGAGCAGAGTAGTTGAAGTTCAAGACAGGTCCAAGAATTCCAGAGATCAGCAAAGTAGAGTTCGTAGCAGGGTTCAAGGGATACAGAGAGCAGGGTAGTCCAAGACAAGCAGGGGTCAAAGCCAGGGAAATGCAAAGTAACACAGGAGCAGGATACAAGCAGGGACACAGAGGGAGCACAGCATAGGTCAGCACACACAGGGAAACAGGAACTATTCACAGCGATGATAGAGAGGACAGACAGGGATTATAAAGGGAGACACACAAATAGGAGAGAGGGAGGAGCAGAGAGAGAAGTGGGAGACAACAAGGATAGGTCAGAGAGAGAAGAGGAGGAGACAGAAGGATCAGAGAGCGAGATGACCTGCAGGGAATGGGAGGAGGAGTCAGGAGAGTGATAGGGCTTAGAAGAGGAGCGTGTGCGCGTGCCCTCTGTAAGCTGAGGGTGCGCGCGCACAGGCTGCGTCACCAAGCGCGTGGTGCGCTGCGCCACTGGCACCCCAGCGGAGGGAAGCACAGGACCGGACAGGACTGCCGCCGGAGGTGAGATACCGGCAGCGGGCACAGAGAGTGTCTGAGAGCGGGGA
Organism: Ascaphus truei; assembly: GCF_040206685.1. Classification (NCBI taxonomy): domain Eukaryota; kingdom Metazoa; phylum Chordata; class Amphibia; order Anura; family Ascaphidae; genus Ascaphus; species Ascaphus truei. Next base: position 113,587,427 of record NC_134485.1, on the reverse strand, counting down.
GCGTTGCCGCAGGGGCTCGGGGACCGCGCGGGTGCGCGAGACTTGCGGGGCATGCGCTGAGGCAATGGGGCAGAGAGAGAGGAGGACGGAGCGGGACAGGAGTGGGAAAGTTCAGAGGGATTAGTAAGAGAGGGGACAGAGGAAGAGAAAGAAGGGGAAGAAATCTCCTAAGCCATCACACTATCTATCTATCTACAGTATCTATCTATCTATCTATCTATCTATCTATCTATCTATCTATCTCTATATCTATATCTATATCTATATATATATATATATATATATATAGGCACAGGTAAATACATTGGCAGTCTATGGCCAAGCAAAAAAAAAAAAAAATTAAAATACAAATAAAACCATGAAAAACAAAAATGACATACTGTACATTCAATATCTTTCTTACCTTTAGCTGTCTTCACCCTCCGAATCCCGGTGTATCTGGAAGCTCACCATCAGTGACGCTTTCTTCCGCGATACTCCACGATTTTCAGCGTCAGGTAAAATCTTCTTTCTTCAATCTTGAATCTTCTTCTTTGTAATCCATTGTAATCCATGTAGAGATGTTGTCTCATTGGCTTCTTAAAATAAAATGAGACGGAACAGGCCTTATATGTTACATCCCCAATCTGATTAGACGCTGTACCATGAAACAGATTTTTTTTTTTTAAGGATGTGACGTCATCTCCAAGGGAGGTACATCACATCCATTAAACAAAATGACTGCCATCACATGGTACAACAGCCAATTGGATTGGGGAAAATACAATTGGTTGAAGTACCATGTGACATGTTCCATAGTTTTAAAAGGATGTGACATAATCTTTAAGGATGATATCACTTCCTTTTAAAAAAAGGCTGCCATCACATGTACAGGAACCAATGGGATTGTGAGATATATCACATTGTGCACTCCCATTGGTTCCATGTGACGGCATCCTTCAATGTTGCACAGCACCCAATATTTTTTTGTAGGAAGTAGTTTAATAGTGTTTTATTCTACCACTGCCATAGTATTATAAGATGTTTAATTTTGGATTGCTTGTTGTCCTTTCTATACTAACTGCAGTTTATTTTGGAGTTTTTAATTATTATACTATTTTAACCATACAGATACAGCGGCTGTTACCCCACGATTTCTCGGATTGAAACGCACACTATAGTACTTTGTGGTCCGAGATCGTCCGCTGCAGACTAAATGGCCCATCGGATTAACACAGCAGGATTTTAACATGGTGGGGATACCGACACCCCATAACGGGGCCTGTAACTCAGGAAGTAAGGTGTCCTCGGACCTGAAATCAATGCGGTTCAGTTCCGGAGACCCCCTGCTACAATACTGTAATATTAAAATTAAATAAAACCCTTGTGATCACCTGTTAGAGGCGTGCATGTAGAGTAACTGATTCAGCCTATCTCTTACTGTGCATCTCTTACAGACAGGTAGACCCCGGTAGGATTCACACAGCAGGTACCCCTGCTGTGTTAATCTGATGTGCCATTAGTCTGTTGCGGCAAAAGTAGCGAGAATCTCTAAAAAAAAAATGAGAAATGGTTGAATCCTGGTCACTGCATCTGTACCTGTATAAATATGGGAGTATTTTGCATTATTATACCCTGATCAATTTTATTACCCTTCTAGTATTAAATAGTTACATAGTTACATAGAAGATGAGGTTGAAAAAGACATACGTCCATCAAGTTCAAACTATATATATACACAAATTAATCGTTCCTGGCGCTGTGGATAAAGTCCAAAATACCGTGAACCAACAAGGCAGTCTCTAGTGCAGGCTTCCTTAAGCGGGTTGATGGTCTTAATAATGGTGTTTCAGACGGGGGATTTGTAGTCCTTGTGAATGATGTTCAGCTGTTTCTGAAATAACAGAAAAGACAACAGGGCACACCAATTGTGAAGTGTGTTTCTTCAATTTTCCCCCTATCAAAAATCCTAAAATCCTACTTACAGGATATAGGCTGGCAACATTCAGTTGAGAGAATCTGTGACATCAATCCCTTTCCTTCAGATCATCTCACGGATCCCACGTGGTCTGGTCTGTTGGGATCCCCCTCTCTCAGTGTAGGTTTTTCACTCCAACACTTCAACACTTCAACACTTCAACTATGCTTACGTTATCCTATATTTGTACTTACGTTATTTTGATCCAGAGGAAGGCAAACAAAACAGTTATGAATACTAGTTGTCTTTTAGTTATACAGTATGCTAGTTCTGTGGTATAGTTGTTTATGGAGCATTAATTTCAGCACTGTTTCCTTACAATGATGGAGCCCACTTCCCCCGAAAGGGTTAAAATTGCAATGCATCCTGTTATAACAGAACCAGTTTAGGGTCACTGTGGAACATTACCCCTGACAAAGAAACCCGTTTGAGTTACGAAATGTGTAAGGTGGATTTTGAGTGCACAGAGGGCAGGGGTAGTATCCGACAGATAAAACAGAATCGGTGATGTCATCAGTTGGAGACCGGCGAGAGACACTTTCTCACAATCAGCTGTGAGACACTGTGTGAGAAGAAAAACTGAGTTTCAGCCAGATCTCCCTTCCCCATAGATTAAGGCCTGTCAGACATTAGATACTGTATATCCCATATAGAGATATTTCAATCTGTTTTGAGTTTTTTCTTTATAGTTAGTTTTTGTCCTGTTATTATTAAAGCATCTCATTTTTTTCAACTTGGCCTTCTCCCATTGATTACTTTTTGGGGAATTGAATACGAAGGATTTAGTATCCATGAAGCAACTCTAAACAAAGAGATTACCAGTATCACATACATGCTATATAGCAAGACAATGTACCCATTTTTATTTTCTCTTTTTCCCCCCTGAAGAAAAGACAAACTGCATTTGCATTGTGCCTTTTTTTGTTTGGTATAATTCTCTAAATCCCGATCCTGGTAAAGCTAAAGGACTGGGCTGAGTTACCACAGATTTCCCACAGTATCTGCAGTTCAAGCACAAAATCCAAAATAGTTAAATTGTAAGTTTAAACTTCAGAAGATTAGCCAAGATCTGTTCTACTGTATATTTCAACGTATTAAACTATTTTATCTTTTCTTCTTAAATCCACACTTTCCCTGGATCAACACCCTACATCCAAGAGAACCAATGTCAAGTTTTGACAATTTGGGGTTTTGAGAGAACACATGGTTTGTAAAGCAGCAGGACATATTCTTGGACATTTATCTATTTGCACACATACAGTAATTGTTTTTCACCCTTTTCCAACCCCTTATAAATTCATAATGACCTGAAGAAAGTAACTTTGAATACATGTACAATTTAAAAGAATAAGAAATTACCTCTAAAGGGCTGAAAAATAGAGGCCACATTATCGCAATACAATGTATCTGTGATATATTAACCTAACTAAGTGAGTTAAAAAGTTATACTTTTAAGAGACAGAATGAGGTGTGTGTGTGCGTCCCTTTTTTAACAATCCAAAAATGAAGTCTTTAAAATCCGCTTGGATTGTATTCAATGACAGATTTTAATAAACCAGTCCAGATTTTTAAGTATGCAATCTGCATGTGGATTCTAGTCTGCAGGATGAATTTTATCAAAATCATCAACGGTATTCGAGGGAACAGATTTTGCCAATTCTCACATCCCTAGAGTTGAAGAGAATTGAGTTTATTGACAACATTTAATAGACGAGTACTTGAACTCATTTAATGACACTTACCAATTTATTTGAAAACATAATTGTTTGCAAAAAAACTGGTCTTAAATGCCTATCCAACTTAAAATGGCCATTTAGGTAATAATAACATCAGGGCAAAGGCATTACTGTCCATTAATTCCCTGGCTGGTGGAAGTAAAGCCGAGGTCCTTTAACCCAGTCAGTAATGCCCTGTTCTGAGTTGATTATAAAGGTTAGAGGAAAAACGTTTTTCATAAATACTATACACATTTTGTGTAGTCACATTGATTTATTTTATTAACATAATATTCTATATATTTTTTGAACTTTTGTTTTCTTTCTTGCAGACTCTTACATTTTCTTTCAACTTTTACTGTACTTATTATTTTATTCAAATATAATTGTAGATACACAGTACATCCTCCTCTTCTCTCCACAAACAGTACAGACCACCCACCCCTCTACATACTCAGGCACAGTCACTTTACTATCCCTCAGTCTCTCTCATGTGCAGATGTCTTTCACAGGTGGAGCAGAGGTAGAATAGGGAGGAGCCAGGTTCTGGCTGCTAAAGGGAGTTGGAATGGGGAGATTCAGTCTCTTTTATTATGTCTGAGAGCTTCTGAACTCTGAGTTTTAAAGAGAAAATCCAAGCAGTTTAAATTAAAAAAAGATATATATTTTTTGTTTTAATATATACATCCTTTGATTACCTTTATTGAAAACGATTTACTTAAGCTGTCGATACATTGGTTAGATCAGCAAAATCCTGTTTCCCAGTGTTCACTAGATGGCTGCCTTTCAGTTTCAAATTAATCCTTCAGTCAGTGTAACTCAGCAGCTACAATGAATTCTTATATTACTAAGGTAACATTAGCTATAGTTACAGCTCAAACTCCTGGGAATATTGGCAACAAATTATCACAAACAGGTAAGTGTTAAAAAGATCTAACTCTAGTGGGAAGGTGGCCATAAACCTTCTATAGAAATAAAAAGATGCTCAGCATATTAAGACATTAAAAATGGCATTAAGAGTTGAATTTTAAAATTAAAAAAGGTAGTAAGAATGATATAATACTACTCAACTAATTTATATATAAAAAAAATACATATAGGATATAGCTCCTTTAACTTGAACTGGTGTAAAAAAAATTCTGGGCATTACTGACTATTAATGCTTTAAATTATGACCAATTATTGATTTAATTGCGCATAATTTACACCCTTATGGTCTATATTTATCTTACATATAATGTTAAATGGTGTAAAATCCTTTCATCCGAAAAATTGTTCAGCTCTTTGGTACATTGTTGCAAATGATGATTTTTTAAAATAGTGTACATTATTCAATCAGGAAATGCTTTTTTTTGTATTGTATTTTATATTACAAAACAAAACTGGCAGTGTTGAAAGGGAGCAGATTAACAGCCTCCAAAGATGACATTGACTGTGAAGACAGAACTTGCATTTCCATAAAACATCAAGCAAATTCTTCTTATGGCCATCACAATCTGCTACTAGGTTTATAAATACCAGCTGTTTATTACCTATCCCTTGTTTTCAAGGACAAATTCTTCTTCTCTTCTGGTAGCTCCTTATAGTTGACAGTCTACTTATCCACATAATGCTTTTCTGTTAAATACATTAGGAAACTGCACAAATCATGTGTTATGCTCTCCATAAAAGAGGCACTGTGTCTGTGTGTGTAATGTTTGAAAGGCAGGGGTGCATACCTGTCTGAGACATGTGAATGTGCTCACAAGTGATATTCTTTATTGGCTATATGCTAACGATGGAGGTATTTTTTTTGCCTTTTTCAGTATGTGTGCTGCTAATACCTGCGCAGCAAACAGGAGGCCTGATCCTCTGCCACGGGGAGCCTAGGGTGTCTACTAACAGTGCCTCCATCTGAGGGATTCTTATGCAGTAGGATGGCCCCTCCCAAGACAATATACACAGTAATACACACTCAAAGTATGAGTAACAGTATTTACTGGAAGGTACTAAACAATAACCAAGAACACCCAATATACATACAGTATAGCTTATACAGACCCGCGATGTATTCCCCACAGTAATTGGGTGTAGGGGCACCAGTTTCCCAGTGTCCAGGCCATGAAGGCCTATCCCGCCCCAAGTGTGAGACAGCGCTGCCCCACGATGTGTTGGTGCACTTGTGGAAAATACCTGCCTGGAGCTCCAGCCCGGGGGTCGCCGAGTAAGGCCAACTTACAGTAAGTCTGTTCTACCAAAAATCCGCCTCCATGTGGGGTGGCCTCCAGCCGGAGCGTCCCACCTTTAGATAGTCTCTGAGATGAGGGTCTGGTCTGGTCAATGCAGTCTTAATGCATGGGCACGCTGGGCAGTTGCCCGGGGGCCCCACGAGCATAGGGGACCCATGCTAATCTATGCACCGACCAGAATTTAACACTCATTTTCCGATCACCCACCTCAACATTCAAATCTCCCGCTAACTCGGTAGAAAAAGAAAAATTACGACTTGTAGAGGAGAGTTGGCATGTCTGCATTCGCAAGAGAAACTTTGCCGTTTTTATTGCTTGCAATATTATGGAAGCAGAATATTGTAACGGATTCACGAGAGGCAATTAACGGCTGGGATTGTGTATGCAGGGCCCAGTGCACTGCTTTGCCCGGGGGCCTCTAATGCTGTTAAGACTGCCCTGGGTCTGGTCCCTGATGCAAGCCACGCACCGCATGTGTCCGTCACCGGTACAAGGGTACTAGCACTAACAGTTGAAGGGGTTCGTCCCTATCTGAGGGGGCTTCCCTATAGCACCACTAGCTAGAGATGATCGGGGCCTAGCTGGGACCTGAAAGGGGGATACTCTGGCCTAATCCAGCGGAGCACTTCTCCCTGGACCTTACCTATCCCATTGTTGTCCTGCTCCCAACTGACAAACGGCACTAAATGTCCTAACTGTCCTAACTGCTCTAACTGTCCTAACTGCTCTAACTGTCCTAACTGCTCTAACTGTTCTATTGGCTGCTGTGGATCATGTGGTGTAGCAGCCCCGGAGGCTGCTGATAACTGAAGTTCCCTTGAAAACTATTCTGCTGATGGCCGCCACTCCTACGGGCACTCTGCGCATGCTCACATCGCCTTTATCTTGCGCCAACCCCAATATGGCTGCCACTGCCTCCAGCCGCACTGCGCATGCGCGGCCATATTAAGATGGTGGTGCTCCGCTGCCCTACGCCACAGCAGAGTCTCGGCGACCGGATCGCCAGCCCGCCCGACGCCATGCTCATCAGGTTGACCTTTATAGGTTGCTACATATAGGGGCCTATGCAGAGAGCAGCGCTATTTAAAAACTTGCCATTTTTTGGAGAAAATCGCGCAGAAAACAGCAGAAAATGGCGAGTTACAAAAAACGCGCCAATTTTTTTTTTCTATTTCTAAAACTCGCCTCGCGGCTGGCGAGAACCTCCATCTCGCCAGTTTTAAAAATATCCTAATGCAGAGAGGCGCGAACGGCATCTAGCGGCTGTTCGCGCCAATAAAATGGCGCGATTGTCTCCTTTTTGCCTCGCCAGGAAAAGTTGGCAATAAGCTGCCACTCGCGGCCATAGGAAAGGAAAAAAAAAGGCGCGAATTTTTTTTAACACATTTCTGCAGCGCGCATCTCGCCAATTTAAACTCGCCACACGCATTCATGTTAAACATAGCAGAATTCGCACATTTCTGCATATGGAGAATAAAACTCTCCAAAAAAGCTACTTTTTATTAAACTCGCCAATTTTAAAATTCGCTGCTCTCTGCATAGGCCCCATAGTGTATTTACATAGGTGTTAGGTATTATTATCCTACTTATAGGAAACTGATGATTGTTTTAATTGTTCATGTTGTTTGTGATGCTAATATTAATACATTTTTGATACTTTAGTATACCTGAGTGTTTTAATTGGGAAACTTTTTCTTTTCTTTTCTAGTATATATCTTTATATAAATATATATATATGTGTGTGTGTGTGTGTGTGTGTGTGTGTGTGTGTGTGTGTGTGTGTGTGTGTGTGTGTGTATATATATATATATACTGTGGACATGGGTTTTCTCACACCCTACCAAAATTGTCTGTAATTATCCTGCTTGCCTCTATTCTTATCCACACTTTCTCTCCCCCCCCCCCCCCAGCATCCCTTCCCCACCTTTCTTTGACACTGTCCCTTGGCTTCAAACACTTAACACCCGACCTTATCTACAGTAAATATCTGGTTTTTTTTTTTTTTTCTCTACACTGTTTTAGCATTGATTCCTGTGTAAATCAGTATTGCTTGACCTGAAGAAGAGAGGAGAACTCTCGAAAGCTTGTCCTATGACATAAATTGTTAGTCCAATAAAAAAGGTATCACCTAATACTGAAGAACTCATTTATTCTGCACTATATATATATATACATATACATATATATATATATATATATATATATATATATATATATATATATATATATATATATATATATATATATATATATATACATATACATATACATATACATATACATATACATATACATATATATATATATATATATATATATATATATATATACATTTTTATACATATATATATACATATATATATATATATATATATATATATATATATATATATATATATATATATGAAAATAACACAATTAAAGCCTGCAACTAACTAGATAAATAATACAAACTTGCTCAAATCAAAAGTAGGTACACTGATGAAAATAACAGCCTAATGACGGTGCTAGGGACAAGTATAAATGAATGCCAGCAAAGAAAGAGAAAAGGATCCCTGTTAAAGCACTCAAGCAAATGTGATATATAAATTGATTTATTAAAGAAACATGAATTACATACAATGAGATAAAACAGTCCCCAAGGTATCCCTACACCATGAAGTCTGACCTAAACATAGAATGAGATTACTATAATGTACAGTAATATGGTATATGGAACACACATAAACCATATACTGTATAATGTGCAGAGCAAGAAAAACAAATGTTTATCCTGCTAAGCAATGTGTAGACCGGCCGGTCAGTAAGGATTTCTATGTAAGGTAGCTGAATGCTGTGACCAAATTACTTCTGACAAAAGATTTAACCCCTAATGCAGTACCACTCAGTTAACCACTCAATCAGCCACAATAAGGCAATACAAAGCCTGAAAACCACAAGCAAAAAGCAAATGCAGAGTATACTTGCAAGTGATCATATGTTTGCAGAGCAAAAAAAGTTCTGGAATTGTATAGGTTGCAGATTGGGGTGTCCAGCAGGGGTTCCCACTGAAGTGTTGAGGGTCCAAGGGGAGTGCAAACAAACACAACCCCGACGTAAGTTTCGCACCCTGGCTTCGTCCGGGGGCTTGATGTAATAACGTCCGTTAAGGGTTTAAAAGGACGCTGGTAAATCACGTTAACCAATAATATTGCGAGCAGCGAGGGAAAACACAGCTGATGAATAAGATCCATTAAGAGGGAGTAATGTATCCATAAGCAAGATGTTTGACTCGAACCCACGTTTGTTGAGGGGTGGGTGACGCCCCTCCGGTCATGTAAGCAGGTCTGCGATTGGTCCGAGTGAGCCATTCTGCCAATCAGAAATGCAAAGACATTCTTCTATATCCAAATCTCACGAGACTTCCAGCAAAGCAGTAGCAGAAATCACCATACAAGATTGTAGATGGGCGCGTGCCTCTGACATCATATCATGGCGGGCTATAATTGGTTGCCTCTTTCTGTTTGTTAAGGGGTGGACGAGAGATCAATTAGCATATGTAAACAAAACAAAAAATCACACTAAACTTTGCAGAAACCTCAACAGCACAAGTAATAAGGCTCTAAATAGTAATGAATTAAGTAATGAGTTGATAAAACAAACAAATGATGAATTAGTTTAAGTGCAATGTGTGTAAAAACATATGAAAAATATATTAAAAATAACATTAAAATAATACGAAAAGTGTAAGTAATATCTCTAAGTGATGAACAAAAATTAATGAATCTAAGTTAATATATGTAGTGAGTTTAAAATATATAATCATAATGGGACCAGATATAACAATTATATAAATACAGGTATACAAAAAATGTATATATTAAATAAATATATATTAAATGTGGTGAGTGAAAAGTATAACTATAACTGACTAGATGAATTATAATATATGTATTTGTATTAATATAAATTGTAAGAATATGTTCTTGGTGAGAAAATAAGATGAGAAGAATTAAATAAATGTGTAAATCCTACCAGTGGGTGCGCTAAGGGGGAGACCATACAGAGACTCCCTCGTCACAGGAACATCGCATAGCCCGTGTATTCATTGAGGCCATGCGGAAGGAGAGTGCCCAACGTAAATATCCATTGGCACTCTCTCTGTAACAGGAGTCTCTCCACGTCTCCCCCCCCCCCGCATACCCAGTGAGACATGATCAAATGCAAAAGCTTTAAGAAGTCTGAGTCAAGAAAGGTTTTAAAGTGTCTGGCCACTGTCATACGTTTTTTCCCTTTAAGATGGTCTTTGTCAGGGTTTTTGATGTTTCTAACGTGTTCATCACCAGCATCCTTTTAAACCCTTAACTGACATTATTACAATTAGCCCTCGGACGAAGCCAGGGTGCAAAACATACGTCGGGGTTGTGTCTGTTTGCACTCTCCTTGGACCCTCAACACTTCAGTGTGAACCAGTGCTGGACACCACAATCTGCAACCTATACCATTCCACGACTTTTTATTTTTTTTTTTTGCTCTGCAAACCTACAGTATGATCACTTGCAAGTATACTCTGCATTTGCTTTTTGCTTGTGGTTTTCAGGATTTGTATTGCCTTATTGTGGCTGATTGAGTGGTTAACTGAGTGGTACTGCATTAGGGGTTAAATCTTTTGTCAGCAGTTATTTGGTCACAGCATTCAGCTACCTTACATAGAATTCCTTACTGACCTGCCGGTCTACACATTGCTTAGCAGGATAAACATTTGTTTTTCTTGCTCTGCACATTATACAGTATATGGTTTATGCGTGTTCCATATACCATATTACATTATAGTAATCTCATTCTATGTTTAGGTCAGACTTCATGGTGTAGGGATACCTTGGGGACTGTTTTATCTCATTTTGTGTAATTCATGTTTCTTTAATAAATCAATTTATATATCACCTTTGCTTGAGTGCTTTTACAGGGACCCTTTTCTCTTACTTTGCTAGTATTTACAAAAGCGGATACATTAAAAAGAAGTTAGCTCCCAGTTGTTTGAAACCATCCTGCAAAAAATAAATATATAACAATACTTTTTTAGACACTAAGGGCCTCATGCAGTAAGCGACGAATATGTGAAATCGGCAAGCTTACCGATTAGTCATGTTATTGGCGATTTTCCCTCTCCGTATGCAGTAAGTGCCGAATACATTCAAAATCAAGCCGAAAACAAATCCGCCCACTCTCACGATGATTTGCCGATCACACACAGGTGTATCGGCGTGCGTGGCGGGGTGCTGTTAGGTTGCCCAACCACAAATCTTGCTGAATCAGGCGAACCAAGCATGTATTGTATAGCGCGCCATATTTAAAGGCAACGTGTACTGGTAATCATTCTCTGTGTTGTTGGGAGTGAGAGAGACGCACAGAGCTGGGTGATTTAAGATTTGCATATTGACTGAGAGACTTGTTGTGTATTGTGAGAGCTTTGTCCTTTGTTGTTTTGTTTACATCTTTGTCTTGTTTTATATGTGGAAGTGTTTCGTGTGATTGGCTGTACATTTGTTGTCTGTTTTTTGTGAGTGCTGTAAGTATGCCCGCAAAGCGTGGGAAGAGTGATGCTGGTGGGAGTGGGAGTGCTACTCGTGCGAGTACGCGTCAGAGTGAACGTACTGTTCAGGGGAGTGATGTTGCTAGGAGTGCGAGTGCTGTTGCTGGGAGTGCTGTTGCTGCGAGTGGTGTTTCTGGGAGTGTGAGTGGTGTTGCTGGGAGTGTGAGTGCTGTTGCTGGGAGTGGGAGTGCTGTTGCTGGGAGTGGGAGTGCTGGTGCTAGGAGTGCGAGTGCTGTTGCTGGGAGTGGGAGTGCTGGTGCTAGGAGTGCGAGTGCTGTTTCTGGGAGTGGGAGTGCTGGTGCTAGGAGTGCGAGTGTTGTTTCTGGGAGTGGGAGTGCTGGTGCTAGGAGTGCGAGTGCTGTTGCTGGGAGTGGGAGTGCTGGTGCTGGGAGTGCTGCTGGTGGCGCAGTTGCTGATGGGGTGTCTGGTGGTGGCGTGCTTGCTGGTGTCCAGCTTTTGGAGTCTCTTCCATTGGAAGAAGGAGAGTCCAGTCAGCACCAGCCAAGCTCTGAGCCTAAACCTGCTCGGAAGAAACGTGTGGAGAAGCCACGTAATCCTCGCTTCAATGACCAGGAAAATAGAGCTCTTGTCACTGGGATTCTGGAGCACTATGACAGTATCTATGGACATTTAGTAGGTAAGTGTACCTTTCCATTTATTCTTCAAATACATGTGATCCTAGGTCATCTGAGTTTTGTTCATATGCAAATATGGGTACAGAATATCTGTCTATGTTAATTATTGTGGAAACACAGATTTTATCATGCGTTACAAGGACAACTAAACACAGGCGTTCAATTTGCCATAACTGCATACAATATGAATGCAAGCTTGCTTACATGTCTAGGTTTAGTAGTGAATGCTCATGTGCTTCACATATTACACCTAAAACAGCATGTTTGCTATCTCTTGGAACAGCTAGCAGTGTAGGAAACTGGTGCTTGTATTATTATTAATTAACCTCATATATTTTCTATGTTTTTCAAGGGCGGACAAGTTCATCAAGCAAAAAAGAAATGTGGGACACAATAGTCATTGGTGTCAATGCGTGTGGGAATAGTGTCAGGGTCAAGGATAATTGTCGCAAGAGATTTGACGATATTCGGTCAAAATTAAAACAGAAAATACAAGACCATCGCGTGCATGCTACTGGCACTGGAGGTGGGCCGACACCACAAAGTCTGATATTAACTCCATTGGAGGAGCTGCTTCGGGCAAAATTACTTCCCGTCGTCGTGGAGGGCTTGGCCGGTGACCGTGATATTGGAATTTATCCCTCACAATTTCAACCAGGTGAGAAATATTACTGTACTAGGCGTGTCGTTGCTTACAGTTATTTTGCATATTTCCGCTGCTTTTTATACTGTCTTAACAATATAAGCATACCTGCATCTATATATGTATATGTCTGATTCTGTATATATATATATATCTCAAAATAGACATATATGTTGTAGTCCTACTAAAAGCAGTAAGTAATATAGCACGTGCCATTGCGTGGTCATTTACATGTGAATTCCCAAAATGCATTGCTGCAGTGGAAGCAATTGATGGTGGGCGAAGATGGGGAACAACAGGGTAGTACACATGTGTAACACATGCTAATGAGAAATTATTACTAGCTATAGGTACAGAACATAAATATTTATAATATTATTGTGTATTTTATTTATTTTACTCCTACAAACACGACATTACTGCCTATTTTAAGCATGCATCAAATATATTGCATGCAACGGCCTACAAACATCACTTGCACTAACACATCTATAGTTGTTTATGAAAAGGTCCATTTTTGCTTTATGTCATATACAGACAGCATAATGAGGCACACGTAGCATATGTTGTCATTGTGTTCATAACTTAAACACTGCAGACGACTATTTAGCTCCTCTACCATTGTGTTAAAGCAGCTGCAATGAATATGTCATCACAGCATACACGTCAACAGAGGGGGTGGGGTTCAGCACACACACAAATTACAGGGTCATCTTAGGGTCAACTTAGTTCACACCATTTTCACCTGTTTGAAGTAATTGAAAGGTCTGGCTGATTAGGGTTTTTGGGGAAGGGAATACCGTTCTTACAACCTGACTAGCACAACTGAAGTTAATCACACTCATTTGAAAGCTTAACTCTAGCTACTAAATGCCCCAACAAGTCATTAGTTATCAAACCGTACGTCACATTCGTTCACTCATATCTATAGTTGAACTACTATCAACGACACATTATCACACACTGCATGTGTTGTCTTGTTGAGTGACAGCCACATTCAGGTGTGCCACATCTTCTATTAATGTACCACACATATCCTGTAACAAAAACAAAACTTTTTGCAATATGACCACCTTCATGATAACCATTGTGAATGTTCATCTCATGATAGTTATGTACATTATGATACTGATATGACTACACAACATATGATTTTTATGTACAAATTTAATCAATTTATCCTCACGCATTACTGCAGAAACATAGTACGTTGTATGTTAGGGAACTCAAAAGTTCTAAGTACACAGGCATGTACATTGTTATTACAACTATTTATGTTCACTTTCACACACACATTTTCGGTTAAGGAACTGATGCTGTTAGGTACTCATAAATACAGAACATACAATAACTGTTTGTTCAATATTTACACATGTAAATGTACAACTAATGTTATTGTTATATATAGTTGCCCCTGGAGGACATGTGTCACCTGAGACGGAACAAGTGTCTTCACCTGGGTCATGCAGCTCAACACACCTAGAAGGTGAGTGTATCAGTTGGTGGCCATATAATATGTGCACTTCTATATGTTATGTTGTTATGTTCATTATTTGTTTTGCACATGTTCTTTAAATAGGATTACTTAGTGTCAGTGAAAATGAAGTGTAAGGCAACATGTATTGTGTTAGTGATGTTAACTATCATGTAGGAGTTCTGAGTTTAGAGCAAGTGTTCATTCATTCATATTTCATACTGAGTCCAAACATTATTCGTAAGTCAAGGTAGATTTTAATGTGAGGTTATGAAACGTATGGAAACATGTTAGGTGTTACTTATGACACAGTATAATGACATAGTAAAACAGCAGAGATTAACATGACATTTAATAATGTGTACATTTATTTTTAGAACATGATGATGAAGATGATGATGATGATGCCGCCATAGACACAGAAATACAATCAAGTGACCATGAAGAGGTTCCAATTGAAACAGTTATACCGCCAAATCGTCCATCAACTAACACATACGATGCAATAGTAGCTTCTGAGGGAAAAATTGTGGAAGCAGAAAATCGTCGCCATTCTGATCTGATGACAGTGCTGGAAAGGATGATTGCACTGCAGGAAGAAACGATATCACAATTGGCACATCTCCACAGAGTCTTCATTGAAGTGCCTAAACAGTTGCAAAAAATCAACACCTCATTCGAAGCATTAGTTTTTCAGCAAACCCAAGCAAATTACTTGAGAATGACTACTGTACCACATTTCAACTTCAACACCTCACAGGCAGGATCTTTACATGCTGGTAATTTTTCACCACATGCATCTGAGCTTCATTCCCCAGGTCCGAATGTTACCGGTCAAGTAGCAGACATTGCTGTGCAGGTTCCTGACGACATCCTACCGCTGCCATCTGTACAAAATCAGGAGCTGACACCTACAAAGGAGGCGACAAAAACAAAACAGCACAAGCAGTTACTACTGACCAGTTTTTGGACACACACAAATAAAGACACACATGAAACAGACCAACCATCACTTGTGCAGTGTCTACCAACTTGCTCACATGTGTCAGTGGGCACAAGCCCTGTCGGTGAGTCACTGGCCAAAAGCCCTGTCAGTGAACAGTCACTGCCCACAAGCCCTGTAGGTGAGTCACTGGCCAAAAGCCCTGTCGGTGAACAGTCACTGCCCACAAGCCCTGTCGGTGAACAGTCACTGCCCAAAAGCCCTGTCGGTGAACAGTCACTGCCCAAAAGCCCTGTAGGTGAGTCACTGCCCAAAAGCCCTGTAGGTGAGTCACTGGCCACAAGCCCTGTAGGTGAGTCACTGGCCACAAGCCCTGTAGGTTGAGTCACTGGCCACAAGCCCTGTAGGTGAGTCACTGGCCACAAGCCCTGCCCGTGAAGTGCCAGAGGCCACTCAAAGTGGCTCTGTTGTGGCTAAAGTTGTTGCAAAACGAAAAAGGAAAATCCAAGAGACAACAAGCAGGCCTGTTACTCGCTCTCAAAAGGAACAAAATAAATAAATGGTATAATTCACTAAATATGTTTTTGGCCTTGTTTTGTTGACTTCAGATTATCTAATTAATATTGTATGTATGCTGAAGACTGTGTTGTTTCCAAACTTTCAAGTATGTTCTTGTACACGTGAAGTTTTGGAAATGTTAACAGTCCTAATTAATGAATAGTGTTATTAATATTGATGTATTAATCGTCTGTTCAGTAATGGTCCACCAGGAGTCAGTTGCTATGTTTAGAGAATCTGCCATTGACTTACCTGCAAAACATTGTATTTGGGTGTGTTACACTGGCGACACACTTTATTCGAGCTCGGCTAGTCCCACGAATTCGGGTATACCCGGGTGTATTGAGGTTTGTGACTGTTTTCTGCCCGAGTGTATTGAGGTATTTTCCAAGCAGAGATTGAAGCATTTTATTCCCGCTGGCTGCAATACTGCACAGTATATATATATATACTGCATTACAATTCATGAATTTATGCCATCTGGTAGACACGCAAAGCATTGCAGCCTATTAAATCCTAATCATTATCATTTAACAGATCAGCCGCCCGTCAGCCAGGCATGTACCCAGGCTGGGAAGGCAAACGCAACGGGGCTTGTCAGAGGTGAGGAGCGGCGCATTCCAGGTATCTGCCAGGTACATACTGGGTATTTGCTCGAATAAAGTGTGTCGGTGCAGTACTTGATGTAATCATTGCATGTGCATATTATTCACATGCAATTAAAAACACACATCTATTTAACTGCAAACATCTTTCTTGTCCGTGTACAGCAGGATTATGTGTTAAATATTACTTACCTTTGCCTTGCTTGGCCATTGTAATGTTGTCCTTTAATCATTTATGTGTTCTTGTTTCAAGAACATCTCTGAATGTATACTAATATATATGTAGTATGTATGGATATATGCACACACACACACACACACACACACACACACACACACACACACACACACACACACACACACACACACACACACACACACACACACACACACACACACACACACACACACACACACACACACACACACACTGTGTGTGTGTGTGTGTGTGTGTGTGTGTGTGTGTGTGTGTGTGTATGTATGTATATATAGTACTATCTAAACTGGTATAGATGTATTTACAAAAAACATACACTTCATGCTTCCTTGTGAAAACACAGTATTTTCATAATACAGGCCTAATGTTTGTGAACTATACTACCTGTGAGCCTATAACAGTATTGGCCTAAAACAAATTTTTATTACTTAATTCACTCATGTTTATCACCATTTAAATAGGTTTCATACAAGGCCTACTTACTGGCATCAATATGTTGTGTGTACTCCTGTATTATATATATATATATTATTGGTTTTAACACTACAGCCCTTCTAAATAAAAAAGAAACATTTTTTGATGGTAAATCACATTTACCATACAGGTCAATGCAATAGGCCATAAAAGTTTAAGCCTCTATTATGTTAACCTTTAAATAAATCACACCAATATAAAAATCCCTCTTTACATATAAGCCCTTAAAAGTTGTAATATACACAGACAGACATGTACAGTTTGTTTTTATAGACATATTGTAATATATATATATATATATATATATATATATATATATATATATATAGCAATATATATATATATATATATATATAGCAGTATATATATATATATATATATATATATATATATATATATATATATATATATATAGCAGTATATATATATATATATATATATAGCAGTATATATATATATCTATATATAGCAGTATATATATATATATATATATATATATATATATATATAGCAGTATATATATATATATATATATATATATATATATATATATATATAGCAGTATATATATAGCAGTGTATATATATATATATATATATATATATATATATATATATTTATGAGAGAGATATATATATATATATATATACATATAGACACGTAGTTAAACTGATGCAGACAGGGAGTTAACCAGACTTTCAAATACACACAGAAATTTATGAGGAAAAAAAACATTTACTTTTGCAGGTGTGTGTATTTCATTATATGGCTGTGTAAGCACTATTTTCAGACAGTGGTCAATGTTATTTTTCCTCAACCCACAATGTTTCTTAATTAAAAGTCTAGCAATGTTGTGAGAAAGTAAATAAAAAAATGATACATGTTGGTCTGACAAACGGCTTTCACAAACCACAAACGTGAAACCAATTATTTCTACACATCCAATTGGTGCTTCAAACAAGGAGTACAAGTTGATACTTTTTATGACCTTGAAAAGGAAAGACAGCAAATAGTTAGCAATTGAGCAGTTTCATTCTTATGAGCAAAGAACAGAGAACTGCAGACATCTTTTCTGTTAATCTGCAATGGCTGATGAATTATTAAAAAATATGCATCCGCACAAAGGATACAAATTCATGATAGCAGAAGCGATTTTGTCCGCGTCAGGACACAAAGCCAACACGGGCCAAATCTATGATTTGATTAGAGCCAAGTATCCTTATTACCAAGAACCTGGGCATGCGCAAAATTTTAAATCCTCAATAAGATTCACTTTATCAACTAATGACTGTTTTGAACGTGTGCAGGATAAGCTACAAGACAGGTATGGTTTTTGGAAGCTTGCTAAGGAAAAACATTTCACCGTGAAAGAGGGCACACATATTGTGCTAAATGGCATATTTATTCCTAATGCCAATAGCAATGGATCCGCTACTACTGTTCCGTGTGAATCGATACCTGCTGCAATATCTGCACCCTCCATTCCTGAAACCCACATTGTACAAGAACATACTGCACCGACACACTTTATTCGAGCAAATACCCAGTATGTACCTGGCAGATACCTGGAATGCGCCGCTCCTCACCTCTGACAAGCCCCGTTGCGTTTGCCTTCCCAGCCTGGGTTCATGCCTGACTGACGGGCGGCTGATCTGTTAAATGATAATGATTAGGATTTAATAGGCTGCAATGCTTCGCGTGTCTATCAGATGGCATAAATTCATGAATTGTAATGCAGTATATATATATATACTGTGCAGTATTGCAGCCAGCGGGAATAAAATGCTTCAATCCCTGCCTGGAAAATACCTCAATGCACTCGGGCAGAAAACAGTCACAAGCCTCAATACACCCGGGTATACCCGAATTCGTGGGACTAGCCGAGCTCGAATAAAGTGTGTCGCCAGTGTAACTACTATGATTATGTACCAAGCCTTTCAGCTGAAAATGCATTGGAATGGGTACCCGAAGAAATGAACCTACCTCCGGACCAATTGTTTGAAGAATGCTGTGGCGATTCCTATGAGCGCTTCATGGAGGAGATGTGTGTCATACAGGATTCAGCGTTTGGTCAAGCGTGGATGCAAATGCCTTGTTTTTCTGGAGCGACCAGTTGCAGCCAGACGAAGTGTTAATTCTACAAGAATGGTAAATATAACAATCGTTATGCGTTGACTCTGCGTTTATTTTTTTAATTTTTTTTCCGAACCACCATTTTCACTTTAAATGCATGGATACACCGTAACATTGCAGACTGCATAACATGTAGCGATCACAAACAAATTGTTTCCTATTACAATATAGTAGAACCTGAAAGAGTAGTACACATTGCTGACGGAATAAATATACGTACTTTCCTATCCATTTAAACATATTAGCAACATGTTACCATAACTCTAACACATACCTGTTTTGTTATCATGCAACATCTTCAAAATACAAAACCGGGGCGACCACGTATGACGTGGGACCCTTGTCATGTGCCAAGGCGTCCTTAAAAAGGATTACGGATGTAAGTCCCGCCCCCAAACGACGTGCGCGCGTCAAAGCCTATTGGCTGTGTTGTTTTGTTATAGTTACGGTAACTGCAGTGTGTCATGCGTGCGGCTCAGTGTTTGTGGGCGTACACCGGGCGTTAGCCGAATGATAATTGAGTGGGAGGAGTGTTTGTGTGCGCTTCATGCTGCCTTAACATGACGTCACACGTACTGCATTTGCGCATTGTGTTATCGGCCGTGCTTTCTGTCCACACACGTCTGTTTAAAAAGAATACAGATGTACTCGTTTAGAACGAATGTAGTTTCGCCTTCATTGTATTTGAAATAAATATTTTATGGTTAATGGTATTTTCAACATGTATTGAACGCACAACGTACGCATTGTTTTGCGCATGCGCTAACACTTAGTCGACCCAAGCGTGAAGTGCGTGCGCACACTAAGATGTGCGCGCACATTTTTCAGTATACAGGCAACGTTCACTTCATATACATAGTTATGCCTGCTACGAATTTAATGAACGATTACATAATGATGTACACTTGTACTTCTAACATATAAGTGACTGACGTGTGTATCTACACAATCATATAGAGCTGTGTAACGCGTTGTCACGGATACATATATAGTAAGGTGCCATCTTTGACCATCATGTGTTTGCTGTATTTCAGAGATGTCGGGGAAGATACAATCGGATCAATGTATGATTTCAGAAGAGTCTACCTTTATATGAGATGATTGTGAGGAGGAGCCACCGACCACTATACTACATATGGAACTAATTTTATATTGCTAGCAGCGCTTATTAACAAACAATTAAAAATGTGATACCCTTATGCCTATATTGCATAAGCACTTAATTAACATAATGATGTTGCAAAATAGTGCAGCTAGAAATTTTCTTGAGTGTTCTTTAATTACTACTAACATTTTATGGCATGGTGTGTTTTATATATAACAACCATTCCCACTCTGCTAACACATTTGTGTATTCTATTGTGTAATGGAACGTATGACTGTCGAAACTATGTAACAATAATAATAATAATAATATGAGCATGTTCATGTATAGCGCTGCTAGTTGTACGCAGCGCTTTACAGACACATTTTTCAGGCTCAGGTCCCTGGCCCGTGGAGCTTACAATTTATTTTTTGCCGCCTGAGGCACAGGGAGATAAAGTGACTTGGCCAAGGTCACAAGGAGCCGACACCGGGATTTGAACCAGAACTCCCCTGCTTCAAACTCTCAGTGCCAGTGTGTGTCTTTACTCACTGAGCCACTCCTTCTCCCAATGTAAAGGACACTTACAACAAACTAGCCATTTCTTGTTAAAAATCTCTTGTTACATGGGTATGTTGATAAAATGGTTTGGGACTGTAGCAAATAATGTTATTGCCTAGATGTTGTGGTCCCCTACAATGCATGATGTTCTGAATATTACATCAACATCATGTAATGAAGTACGTTTCTGTGTATATTTCATTAACCTAACTAACTATAGTTTACTGTGTTTATTAAACGTTCTAAAAATAAATAGTACAGTCAATATGATGATATAAGCTACCATAATAAAGCTGCTGTTATCATTTGTCGGTGTTATACATGGATCCTACACAAATTGATACAGACACAAACAGTTGTCTTAAAAAGTGTGCCTATGCTAATGTGCACGTGATTGACGTTACAATTGTGAGAATACTTGATAATTATCATCATGATAATGATGAAGTGACGTGAATGACATTCCAAATATATTACCAACATTGTCATAGTGGGAAATTAGAAATGCTAAATTACAGTAACATTTGCGACAAAATTGTGGTTTCTGTTAACAGTTTGACACTTGGTACATGTAGGTCACATCCACACACGTGTGACTTATACATACACATGTCACAAATTTAAATTAATGTTGACTATTAATTCCTAGCATTAATAAACACCTACTTTGCTAAATATAAGATGTACTACGCATTGTTGTGATTACAGGCATTCATGCATGGAGTGTTATGATCAGTCAATTGCATCCGTGATGAATGAGCTCCCGTAAGTAAACAAATAAGTACAGTTATCCCCTTTTCTCCAAACACCTCTATATTACATTAATGGAATTTATAAGGAAACATACATAAAATGTGATGAAATGGGAGTAATCATTTTCTAATACAATGCACATGAAATCTCAAGAGTAGCTAAATGCATATACATGATACAGAAAGTACATGTATGTTACATTTTCTTTAAACCAATATGTTGGGTTTTTACTTCAAATAATTATAGGAAGATTGAGGTAGGCACATCTTATGAGAGATGTCAGCAAATATACATACCATGATCAGTCATACTGGAGATATACCTATAATGCAATGGAACAATATTTAAATTGCAAACATTGACATGCCATCTTCAGTACCGTAAGCAACACAGCAAAGTGTGTATTTGGTGTTAAATGTGTAACACCATGTATATTTAATCACATTCAAAATGTAAAGCTGCCTGGTGTACACATCATATGGATGTACATGTTACACTGCACCAATAACATTGTATGTAAGCATACTGCAAGAATGAATGACTATGCCCATACTATGTGTATTGTGTTTGCATAAGGAACAACACAATGCTAAAATATTAGTGCTTTGTTACCCCAGTTGTATTCACATACACACAACTAATGTACAATTTAAGAGGGATTATATAACCTGTGCAACAATAACATACCGGTGCCACATCCCTTTGTGCACACAGCAGAGAAAAGAAAGGTGTGCAACCCATATTCATCTGTGTCCTAACAGAAGGTTATATAAAAAAACATTATTGTTAATATAACATAATTTAACTATAAAAGTAGTACTAGGAACATATATGTTTTTACTTACAAGAAAAAAATGAATTGATGAGATTCTGGCGTGTCTGGCCACCACTGGCTGTTTGTTCATTTTCAGCAGCTACATGGGTGGGATGCTCGTCTACCAAAGGCTCAGCTAGGTCTGATTGTACATTGTGCCTGAGTGCAACATTGTGCAAAATGCAACAGGCAAGGATAATATCAGACACTTTTTGAGGCTTGTATAGAAGAGCCCCACCAGTTCTGTCCAGACACCTAAATCTGGTCTTGAGTAGGCCAAATGTCCTCTCTATAACAGATCTTGTAGAGATATGGGCTGCATTGTACCTCTCCTCTGCTTCAGTTTGAGGGTTTAGCACCGGAGTCAAGAGCCACGGCCTAATTCCGTATCCCGAGTCACCTATAATCAATGGAGCACACATAAGCTTACATTAGTGATAAGATTCTACAATGCCAACATTCCTAAAGAAAAATGTGTTTTGTGTTAGAACATCTAAATCTGTACTCACCCAGCAGCCAACCATGTTCAAAATGTCCCTCTTCGAACGCATGGAAGACTGAAGAGTTCCTCAGGATAGAGGAATCGTGACTGGAACCAGGGAATTTGGGTACCACATGCATTATCCTCATCGTGGCATCACATACCACCTGTACATTGAGTGAATGGTAGTGCTTACGATTGCGGTAAACATGCTAACTCTGACTAGGTGCAATCAAAGCAACATGTGTGCAATCGATTGCACCCAGCACACATGGTATCCCTGCTATATTATAAAAGCCAGTCCTGACTTCCAGCCACTCTGTCGCCTCTGTAGGAAAATGAATATAATTCCTAGCGCGTCTATTGAGTGCATAGAGAAACTGGGTAAAGGCCCGCGAGAATGTAGATTGCGAGACCCCGCCCACTATGCCCACAGTTGTCTGGAATGACGCGGAAGCAAAATTATGTAATGAGCACAGCATTTTAACAAGCCCAGGGACTGCACGACCTCTGGCTGTCACAAAATCTAAATCTCCCCTTATCTCTTCATAAAGAGATAAGATTGCTGCTGAACTCAAACGATAGCGACTTACTATCTCCTCCTCACTCATCCCATCTAACAGGGTTCTCTCCCTGTACACACGCGGACGAGCCACAACTTGTCTCCTCTGTCTTCTCCTCTGATCTCCTGTCCCTCTACCTGTCCCTCGGCCTGTCCCTCTCCCTGTCCCTGTCGTATCCGCGTGCCTGTCCCTGTCACTGTCCCTCGGTCTGTCCCTCCCTTGCCCTATATCATTCTCTTGATCAGCAAGCATGTCATAGAAAAGAATGTTCCTCCGTCTCCTAAACAATCGCAACATTTTGAAATGAGTAGCTGTGAATGAGCAGGTAATGGGCGTCCTTTAAATAGGTATGTGATGATGTCAGGTGACATAGTAAAATGCAAGGTGTTACATTAACATAATAAAGTACTTCTGTGCCAAGCTGTGTGCAGTTGATCTTAGAAGTATTTGTTGTGTGTATTCTGCAGGGAATGATGATATTTGACAATGATGTGACGTGAAGCTTTGTACAAACATTGCTTGAAAATAAATAGTTTAATGTGCAATGCATGTAACACTTCTGAACGCAACAGTCAGTCATGTAATTAGACAAAAAGGCTGAGATTGACGTGGGAAAAGTTTGGTGTAACATGTGTAATTAGCCATGTTATTGTCACATGTTGACAACAATGAATTGTCGTGTGCATATGCATGCATTTCTGTAATGAGGATAGTTGCTATAGAATGAGTTTACAAGGTGTCACAATGATTAATTACTGTACATGTGTGTAGAAGTTAGGTTGAAGTGCTTGTAATGCAACGGTTACAATGTAAACATGCAATGTGATTGAGCGACCAATAAGTGACGTCATGAAAATAGGGAGGACCAAAACTAGATGTAAACATGAGAATAAAGATGTACATGAACGTTTAAAGATGCGTCACACATTACAAGCATTGTGTAATGTAAAGGAACATGAATATACGGTGTATGTGTGACATGTGTGACATGTGTAACATCATGTAAATAATTGTCGCTCAGTTCAGTAAAATGTGTGATATGATGTGAGGTTCTCCTTTAAGAGTTGAGTATAGGATTTTCCCTTGACACATCATCACATGATGAGTAATGTGACACGCAAATGCTGAAAACATGTAAAAGTACAATGTTATGCAAATAATACACGTCAGCTGTGACACAATGGGGCCTATGCAGAGAGCAGCTCTATTTCGAAATTCGCCATTTTTTGGAGAAAATCGCGCAGAAAGCAGCAGAAAATGGCGAGTTCCGAAAAGTGCGCCAATTTTTCTTTTCTATTTGTAAAACTCGCCTCGCGGCTGGCGAGAACCTCAATCTCGCCAGTTTTAAAAATATCCTAATGCAGAGAGGCGCGAACGGCATCTAGCGGCTGTTCGCGCCAATAAAATGGCGCGATTGTCTCCTTTTTGCCTCGCCAGAAAAAATTGGCAAGAAGCTGCCGCTCGCGGCCATTGCAAAGGGAAAAAAAGGCGCAAATTTGTTTTTACACGTTTCTGAAGCGCGCATCTCGCCAATTTAAACTCGCCACACGCATCCATGTTAAACATAGCAGAATTCGCACTTTTCTGCATATGGAGAATAAAACTCTCCAAAAAAGCTACTTTTTAATAAATTCGCCAATTTTAAAATTCGCTGCTCTCTGCATAGGCCCCAATGCAGGGAATGCCCCCCACACTGTAATGCAAATGACGTTTGTATTGTGAGCAATGAAATGTAAACAGTACTATACTGTTATACGTCCCCGCTCCATTGACTCCATTGATGTACAGAAGAGTTTTTTTTTCTAAGTGCCGTTCCGGCAGCCTTAGCGATCGTTCTCCCCTCCAACCTGCCAACTTTAGTTGGCGGGAGAAATTGGCCATAACATCTCAATTTCGTAGTGCCGATCAGCCCCGATAAGCTGATTTTGGTTCTTGAATCCAGCCGATTTAAAAAAGTGGCGATCAGTGGCGAAAACAGGCTTATCGCCAGCCGACTGGCCATAACAAAATTATCGGCTACGAAACCTGCCGAAATCAAGCACTTATCGGCGCTTACTGAATCTCAAACCCAATTTTGGCTATAAAATGCCGAAAAAATCCTTATCAACGCTTACTGCATGAGGCCCTAAGGGGCCTATGCAGAAAGCTCAGATAAGTACGTTTTTGCCAGCTTCTCGCCAAAAATGCATGAAGCGAGTCAGTAAGCAGCGAGAAGCTGGCGAGAATTGGAAAACTCTGCGTTTTGTTGTGGTGAGAAAAACAATTAGACTGGTTCCATTATATTTTAGTAGTTTATTGCTAATAAAAATATTTTAATAAATAACAATTTACCTTACTACTTGGTACAGACTATCTCTTTTTTACTGCTACTATTCACTCAGTAGGGCACTCTCTCCCACTGGCCACTGCCTCATTCAGAGAGCGTCGATAAGGCCCTTATCGAGCACTTATCGGCCAAAATGGCTACTCGTATTCAGTAAGCCTCGATATGTACTCGATAACGGCCTGTATCGACGCAAAATCTTATGACCAAAAGAAAATTGCCAATTGAGTGGCGATCAGCCGCTTATCGACCATTTTCGGAAAGATCATAAATTCGCGTGATTCTAGTACCCGCGAGTCGGCTGTCGCCGCCTATCGCAGCCCTAAAAAGCGATCTTCTCCCCAAATCCCATTCACCTCAAAATTTAGGTAAATTGGTGGGGAGATGCCTCAATGAGCTGCGATATATCGGGACTTAGAAAAAATCAGGCCCTTTTCCTGCCTCGGATTGATGTCGGGGGTCTCCGGAGCTGATAGCCATTAATACCCGGCATGCATCCGATGCAAGAAAAATGCATTTAGAGCAACTTCATTACCTTAGCGATTAACCACAAAGGCAATGAAGGGGTTAAACACATATGATAGGCTTACTGTGGGTAGCGAGGGTGGGTGAAGGGGGAATTTGGCCCTTAGTGGCTTTTTAGGCCTTGCGGGGGATTGCGGGGGGCCTTAACCCCTTCATTACCTTAGTGGTTAATACCGCTAAGGTAATAAAGGGGTTAACCCAACTGCTACCCACCCGCAAGGTCTAGACACCCATCATTAGGGCTAATACACCCTTCACCCACCCGTGAGGCCTAAGCACCCAGCCCTGACTGACTATACCCACCCTGTGTCCGTTGAGTAGTATAGTGGTACATCATACCCATATAATAATAATATGGGCATGATAAGCCTCTATAGCACTCAATGGGCACCCTAATAACAATACATTAATACACAAGACACATAACTAAAAACATAACTAAACTCCAAAAAAACACACTTCACTAAATAAAAACAGTAGCCAGCTAATCCAATGAATACAAGCAATAACATCAACAATGCATGAATTAAACCATTAACCGATCAAAACAATTAATTCCTAAAACAACTCCGAATTATTTTATAAAGTCACCAATCAAACCAAGTAATTACTAAACCAACTGAAAATTAATAGAAACAGTAACCAATCAAATCAATTAATTACTACAACATTAATGAATTAATTTAAACATTAAAATACAAAGAAATAAATTCAAACAATATCTGAAATAACCATGAAACGCATTAGCTAACATAGTACAACATTGTGCGATAATTGTTATCAACCTTCTCTGGATGAGGCCCATGAGTGCATTATATATAGGACCTTATCTGTATGTTAGTGTCTTTACTTCATACAGTGTTCTTCTTTGTGTTTGATATATATATAGATAATGAGAATAAGGGCTTTAAACATACTGTAAAAGTAACATAGGAAAATAATCCCTGCCCCGAAGAGTTTACAATCTAAGTGGTAAGTATGAAGAACTTACAGTGACCGCAGGAAGGTGTTCTGGTAAGTGCATCGGCAAGGGGCCATGGTTGAGGTATTTTTGTATAGTATAAGCCATGGAACTACCTGCTTTGTTAAGAAGGTGGGTTTTAAAATGGGTCTTAAAGGTGACTAGAGAGGGTGCTATTAGGATACTTAGGGGAAGGCCATACCAGACGTGTGGGGCAGTGAGTGAGAAAGGTTTAAGGTGGGAGAGGGCTTTATATACAAAAGGTGGCACAAAAGAAGACATCCTTGAAAAGAACACAAAGGTCGGGATGGTGTATAGTGAGAAATTAGGCTGAGATGTAAAGAGGGGCAGAAGAGTGCATAGCCTTAAATGTGAGGAGGAGAATTTTGTGTGTGATACGGGATTTGATAGGAAGCCAAGACAGGGATTTCAGCAGGAGAGATGCTGAGACAGATTTGTGAGAGAATAAAGTGATTCTATGAGGCCCATTTTGGTAGCGTTGATAAAATCACTGCCAAATCGAATGGTTTGGCATGACCCTATCTCACGGTCTGACATTTGTGTTATCACAGTATTCAGAAAGAATTATCTCAAGTTAGAAACAGTGAGGGAGGAAAATGCCAATACCACTCAGGATAGCAGTGTCTTTAGTTCTGACTTTTTATAAGTTCTACCAATGCGATCTGCACGCAGTCTGTAAGAGAAAAAGGCAGTGGACACACACGCTCAGCCTCCTTGTAATAATGGTATAGGGTATGCAGGGTGCACTAGGGGAAAATGTAGTAGCAAACATAAGGAACAGCCCTAGACCCACTAAGAGAGAGATGGGCTAGGGAATAAGACCCCAGATCACATGCACTCACTCTGCAGTTAATTATAAAGTATAGTATATGACATATATTACAAGGGTGAATTACCCAAGGCAATTAGCCTAGATAAACGGTAGTAAAACGTCCCTGACAAAGAGTGATAATTCCAATAGTGGTTATGTAATAATTAAAATAAATTTATTAAGTCCGTAGACTAATCTAAGAACGAAGGGACACATGCCGAAACCACAAAAATGTGTCAGTAATTAAAGCTGCAGTTCAAACAATATCCTGCATGTGTGTTTTTTTTAATAAATGAGTTCTGTAGTAAGAAAAAATACTTTTAGCATTTTCTGTTTTTAAAAAAACAACTTTGAAAGACCAATTTTCTTGTATTCTATTTTAACAAGCATGTTTGTTACTATAGCAACAATTTACATTCCCCAGATCTAAAGATGTCGCCAAACTTCGCCGATGACGGAGAACGAATTGACCGGCAGCTATGCAGTTCTTTAGGTAAGTAGAGATTGCCCACATGAAACTATTGAAGTAAAAAAAAAAAAACTAAAAAAAAACTAAAAAACGGGAGCTTGAACTGCAGCTTTAAGGTAACCAACTATACGGTGGGAAGTCACAAGTAACTGTGTAGCTTTGCTAAATAACTATCCCACATGGGACAATCACTGTACTGGGTCGATAGACAACTAGTTGGTAAAGTGCAGCTGGGTGATGCTATTTGTTATATGCAACAGTAACACTTAGCAACACAGGTAGTGTAACATGCAGCATATCTAAGCTCTATTATTGGTGTTGGCTCCCCCTAGTGGTGGAGAAATCCTAGGATACAGCTGCTAGTAAAAGCAATAGAATAGAATAGCTGCACTGAAGCCAGACCTACAAATAGGTAAATTAATCCTATAGGACAAGGAACATACTGTAGCAATAGTAACAGTGTTGTATGCCCAGCGGTAAAAATCGGCTAACTGAATTAAAAGTGTTGTGTGGCTGACACTTCTGAGGAAAACGTCACAATTGTGTTAGGGAGATTAACCCAGTGAAAACAGATAAACCGGCGCCTTAAGGAAATAAAATTCTGACCAAATATAGTCCAATCTAGACGGCTGGGATGAATTCCAGGGAAGTGTCCTCAAAGTATTCTCAAACAAACAAACATGTAAGACAACAACATGAACGAGAAAAAGGAGAAAAAAAGATCATAGTGCAACAAATAACAAATCACTGATATAAAGTATGCTGTTATAGACAGCAGTTTAATAAAAGAAATAAATAGTATATAAAACAACAAACATATGCTTGTTGGGCAAAAACCACTAATAAAGTGATGGCATCCAGTGGGGCTAAAATTGAGACCCTACTTACAGCAAAGCCGATATATAAATGCCTGTAGCTCAAAATCACTGATCGCTCCGGGGCCTGGAGGGAGGATGGTACCGCTCGATCGCCTGTAAACCCTGCACCGCTAGGAAGCTCAAACGCTGAGGCTCCACGCCGCCAGCCGCCACACCTGTCTTCAACGCTGATGAGCTCTGGGATAGGAAGCCGCCCAGGCTCAGTGCCGCCGAAGGACTCACAGGGATAGTCACGCAGACCAGAAGGTCTCGCGATAGTCTCTGACGTCACCGCTATGGGCCAGGATGTGGGAGGGGCACACGCAAGTGCTACGGGCTCAGACAGCCAAAGCCACGGGCAATAAGGAACGGGCTATCAGGGAGGAAGCCAAAAAGTCTCTGCCAGAGAATAGTCCACCCTACGCGTTTCGTGACGTCAGTCACTTCGTCAGGAGCATGATGGGAAATAAACAAGTGGCAGTACATTTATACTGAAACACTAATTAGCTTATTAGCTTAAAACACAATATTAAAATACACTCATAATAAGCAGACTAATATCAGTGATAATAACATACAAAAACCTTACAATAAATAGAAATTAGAAATATTAAAACAAACAAATGAAAAAAATATATAAATAAACATGAAACACCTGTTCTTAAAGGAACAGTACACAAAGAAAACATTCATAGGATTACTCATAACAAGAGACTTCAAACATGGAAGAAAACCTATACCAATATACAACAAGCAGCAAAAGAGGACATTACTACAAGGTCTCAAAAGAAAACCCTCACTATTTAACCAAAAATGCAGCTAGGTCGAATTCAATATTGAGACCATTAGGGGATAGCGTTTTGAGTTCATATATCCAATATGACTCACGCTTACTGATATCATTAATTTTATCTCCCCCTCTCCAATTGCCTGGATAGCTTTCAATGGCCTGACATTTAAGACCAATAGGGTTCTGGTGATGATGGGTTAAAAAAGGATGGGACACACTATGGGGCCTATGCAGAGAGGAACGGCAAAATAAATTGCCATTGTTGTAAAAGTTCAACATTGTGGCGTATTTATTGAGCCTGATTCAGAAAGGACAAATCGTCAATCAAGTCTCAAAGTGTATGATTGGCGAGTGTTAATCGCGCCATTTCAGACTGAGCTACTTACATCTGGCTATATTTTCAGTCACTGCGGGTGAAAGTCGCGCTCGTGAGTCTCGCAAGACTTCAATTCAAGTGGGCGGGAAATTTCTAAAGTAAACACCACATTCCTGGCACAGCGTCTTAGTGACGGCTTCTGCATAGTTACATACCAGAGAAACAGCACGCGTCTCTCTGTTAAAGTGGTAGAAGCACTGTGAAGCTGCAGATACTGAAAAAAAAACCTTCTCTTTACACTTTTAAAATTTTTATTAGCTACAGTCATAGACATTCAGTGACAGACAGTGTACATACTGATAGACAGACACACATGAATATACACTGATACTCAGACAGACACACAATACTGTATACACACACATTTACAGACACTGATACACAAAGGCACAGTTGAGACATAGGCATACTGATATATACTGATCTGTACATGCATACTCACACAGATACACATAGCCACACACATGCTTATATATTGTTATATACTGTATACTGCTTATACTGTAATGCTCAGAGTTTTTGCTGACATGGCAATGTTATGTGTATAGAGGCATATTCACCCTATTGCTTTGTCAATGCCCTGTGTGCATCAGAGATTTGGGAGCCACATATAGTGACAGCAGTTGGCATGGATCTGGACAGGTTTGTGACAGCGTGATGCCCCCCCCCCCAAGCCCAGCAGCTGATCGCAATGTGAAGCCCTGCACTCGGCAGCACTACTGACCCCCCCCCCCCCCCCAAGCCCAGCAGCTGATCGCAATGTGAAGCCCTGCACTCGGCAGCACTACTGACCCCCCCCCCCCCCCCAAGCCCAGCAGCTGATCGCAATGTGAAGCCCTGCACTCGGCAGCACTACTGACCCCCCCCCCCCCCAAACACAGCAGCTGATCGCGATCTGAAGCCCCGCACTCGGCAGCAGTACACATACACACACATGCATACATGCATACACACACATGCACACATGCATACATGCATACACACACATGCACACATACACACACATGCATACACACACACACACATGCATGCATACACATACACAATGCAAACACACACACACACACACACACACACACACACACGAGACAGGGACCGGAGCAGAAGGGGGGCAGGGACCGGAGCAGAAGGGGGGCAGGGACCAGGGCAGAAGGGAGACAGCGATCGGGGCATCACACACACACACACACCCCACCTTCTGTCTGGCAATGACGGCTCTGTAGGGAACCGGCTGCATACCCATTGGATGGGAGCGGTCACGTGACCGCTCCTCCGCTTCCCCTTACTAACTGACAGCACTTTCCAGTGAACTGGACGGCTACTGCCGTTTTTTTCTGGCGCGCACAATTGGCGACTTCAGCGCTGAGAATTCAAGCACACATGCCGAATACCACACTTTGCCCTTTCCTGCATATGCCGAACCTAGAAACATGGCGAAATGTAAAAAAAACACGCTTCTCGCCAACACATTGGCGGGATGCTGCCGCCTAGCAAATCTCCTGGCGAAAATTTCAAATTTCGCCACTCAAGGAAGCCTCTGTGCATACGGGAAGCAAATTCTGCCGAATACATGCCGAATGGCATGTATTCGGACGACTCTGCATAGGCCCCCTCGTGTAGTAAGACCTCTTTTAATGTCTCTGATAAGACCTCCCTGTGCGGCCTACATATTGTAGCCCGCACGGGCACTGCAATACCTGTAAGTATATTACAAACACAGAATGGCAGTTGATATAAGAACGTATATCATATATCTGACTGGTGACGTTGGAGCTAAACGCACTTTGTTTAGAACTGTACTTGCAAGCAGTGCAACTGCTGCAAGGAAAAAAACCTTTTGGTTGTTTCCCCAAAACAGACCCCTTAGATAAATTTGGGAAAGTTGGAGCCAGTCTGGATTGCAGGCCAATGGTTACACAAAACCTTCCTTATTTGCGGAGCCATAGAGTTATACTGCGTTATAAACGAGACCACATTGTTAGAGTTAAATTCTCCTTTGCCCTTCTTATATTCTAGAAGGCCAGCCCTATCAATACCATGAACTTCTGACATAGCTTGTGAGGGCAAAGGAGAATTTAACTCTAACAATGTGGTCTCGTTTATAACGCAGTATAACTCTATGGCTCCGCAAATAAGGAAGGTTTTGTGTAATCATTGGCCTATCCTCCTAAGAGATCCTGTTTTGTCCCAAATTCTCCCCCCAAAACCAGCTGTTATTTTTAGGAAGGCCCCTAACCTGCAATCCAGACTGGCTCCAACTTGCCCAAATTTATCTAAGGGGTCTGTTTTGGGGAAACAACCAAAAGGTTTTTTTCCTTGGAGCAGTTGCACTGCTTGCAAGTACAGTTCTAAACAAAGTGCGTTTAGCTCCAACGTCACCAGTCAGATATATGATATACGTTCTTATATCAACTGCCATTCTGTGTTTGTAATATACTTATTGCAGTGCCCATGCGGGCTACAATATGTAGGCCGCACAGGGAGGTCTTATCAGAGACGTATATACGAACACATATACAACATTAAAAGAGGTCTTACTATACATAGTGTGTCCCATCATTTTTTAACCCATCATCACCAGAACCCTATTGGTCTTAAATGTCAGGCCATTGAAAGCTATCCAGGCAATTGGAGAGGGGGAGATAAAATTAATGGTATCAGTAAGCGTGAGTCATATTGGATATATGAACTCAAAACGCTATCCCCTAATGGTCTCAATATTGAGTTCGACCTAGCTGCATTTTTGGTTAAATAGTGAGGGTTTTCTTTTGAGACCTTGTAGTAATGTCCTCTTTTGCTGCTTGTTGTATATTGGTATAGGTTTTCTTCCATGTTTGAAGTCTCTTGTTATGAGTAATCCTATGAATGTTTTCTTTGTGTACTGTTCCTTTAAGAACAGGTGTTTCATGTTTATTTATATATTTTTTTCATTTGTTTGTTTTAATATTTCTAATTTCTATTTATTGTAAGGTTTTTGTATGTTATTATCACTGATATTAATCTGCTTATTATGAGTGTATTTTAATATTGTGTTTTAAGCTAATAAGCTAATTAGTGTTTCAGTATAAATGTACTGCCACTTGTTTATTTCCCATCATGCCCCTGACGAAGTGACTGACGTCACGAAACACGTAGGGTGGACTATTCTCTGGCAGAGACTTTTTGGCTTCCTCCCTGATAGCCCGTTCCTTATTGCCCGTGGCTTTGGCTGTCTGAGCCCGTAGCACTTGTGTGTGCCCCTCCCACATCCTGGCTCATAACGGTGACGTCAGAGACTATCGCGAGACCTTCTGGTCTGCGTGACTATCCCTGTGAGTCCTTCGGCGGCACTGAGCCTGGGCGGCTTCCTATCCCAGAGCTCAGCAGCGTTGAAGACAGGTGTGGCGGCTGGCGGCGTGGAGCCTCAGCGTTTGAGCTTCCTAGCAGTGCAGGGTTTACAGGCGATCGAGCGGTACCATCCTCCCTCCAGGCCCCAGAGCGATCAGTGATTTTGAGCTACAGGCATTTATATATCGGCTTTGCTGTAAGTAGTGTCTCAATTTTAGCCCCACTGGATGCCATCACTTTATTAGTGGTTTTTGCCCAACAAGCATATGTTTGTTGTTTTATATACTATTTATTTCTTTTATTAAACTGCTGTCTATAACAGCATACTTTATATCAGTGATTTGTTATTTGTTGCACTATGATCTTTTTTTCTCCTTTTTCTCGTTCATGTTGTTGTCTTACTGTACATGTTTGTTTGTTTGAGAATACTTTGAGGACACTTCCCTGGAATTCATCCCAGCCGTCTAGATTGGACTATATTTGGTCAGAATTTTATTTCCTTAAGGCGCCGGTTTATCTGTTTTCACTGTGTTTTTTGGTTTGTGTCACCCATTTTTTTCCAGGCTGCCTTCACCTTTATATTAGGGGTTTAATAATAATTATTAGTTGTCTAGTAGTCACTAATTTTTCATTTTTAATGCATTAGCGCTGTTTCCACTGCCCTTCCCCTATAGGGAGATGAACCCGTCACGAAAGTAAAAGACGGGAATTAGTGTGGACCTTAAGTCAAAAACAGTAGAGCAAATGCAGTACCTATATACACCGTAAATGTAAGGTTATACTGTGATAGGAGAGGCAGGTAGGTGGGAATATATAAAGAAAAAGCACACAGAACGCACCAAAAGTTGGTAATAATGTAATAAGCAGGACAAATATGAATAAGTAAAAACTTACATATCATGTAGCTGCAGTTCAGCAAGTAAAATTGGACTGAGTCCTTATGGCAAATATCAAGTCTGGATGGAGTCAGGGGCAGGGTGGATGTTTGGTGCAGAGCAAAAGATCCCACACGCTGGTACTGGCTTCTGCTCACAGAAGCTTCCGGGTTCAAAACTCACTCCTGTACTACAGCTGTGTGCGTCTCACTTTCTTCCTGATCGCATTAATCCAAGAACTCTCAAAGCACAAGCACAGAGGACACATACCACAAGAGCTGCTACCACAACCGCTAAAACACTTTCCAGTGCTTCGTCAGTGCGCCAGTGCTTTGGTGTGCTCTGTGTGCTTTTTCTTTATATGTTCGATCCCCCACAGAGCTTGTGTCCGGTGGGTTTTGTGGGGGATGGGAGATACCCTTACCACAGAAGATCCATGAAGCAACTGGTGCAATATACACACTCTAAGGATGCCTGAGCATGGATCAGAACCCCTTCTACAGGTAAGTGGGAATCCCTGCAAAGTCCATGAAGCTAGATTGTGATTACTCCAAAAGAACGCTAGTGCCTCCAATCACCCAAATATTAGGAATAATCTGTATAAGGACAGGTAGATAGGTGGGTATGCAAACAAAATGAAAGCGCAAAAAGGAAAAACACAGTTAGTAAAAATAATTGTCTTAATACCAATTAAAATAAAACTACAC
Source organism: Ascaphus truei (assembly GCF_040206685.1). Taxonomy (NCBI): domain Eukaryota; kingdom Metazoa; phylum Chordata; class Amphibia; order Anura; family Ascaphidae; genus Ascaphus; species Ascaphus truei. Next base: position 113,551,975 of record NC_134485.1, on the reverse strand, counting down.
AATTAGAAAGTACATAAAAAGGATTCACATGAACCCACAATTCCACAATGACAAGGCACTAATGAGGATCCCTGCAACAAAAGCCCATAGATCTAGTGATGGAAAAAGTCCTGGGAAATAGCTAGATGTTATTAGCTTACATGTGGTTGAAAACAGGGACCAGCTTTCATGCAAAGTCAGGGGAAAACCACCGCAATCGACCGAGCACCCGTCGTCACGTCCGCTCCTCGATGCAACAATCCCAGTTTTTCCCATCCTTATCGACCGCCCAGCGTAATATGCTCTTTAAGGTTTTATTGAACCGTTCCACTAAACCATCTATTTGTGGATGATAGACTGAGGTTCTGAGATGCTTGATTTTTAGGAGTTTACATAACTCTTTTGTTACTTGGGACATAAATGTTGTTCCCTGGTCAGTTAAGATCTCTTTAGCAATTCCGACCCTGGTAAACAGAACTATTAACTCTTTTGCTATGTTGTTAGCAGAGGTGCTACGTAGGGGAACTGCCTCCGGATATCGGGTGGCATAATCTAATATTACCAATATATGCTGATGTCCCCTAGCAGACTTTATTAGGGGTCCTACTAGATCCATAGCAATCCAGTCAAATGGTACATCTATTATGGGAAGGGGTACCAATGGGCTACGATACGCTTTGAACAGGGCGGTGATCTGACATTCTGGGCATGAGGAGCAATAATTTGTAATTTCTGCCAGAACCCCAGGCCAATAGAAGCTTCGGAGAACCTTTTCTTTTGTCTTTTTCACCCCCATGTGTCCCCCCAATGGGTGACTCTGTGCGAGGTGTAATACTACATTACGGAATGTCCGTGGTACCAACAATGGTTTAGTTATAATTGATTTCCTTTTATCAACCCGATATGCTAGGTCATTCTCTACCTCAAAGTAGGGGTAGGCAAGTGACCTATCTGGTTGGCCCAGAGTACTATTCAGGTCCCGTATATTCCCCCTTGCTTCCGCTAATGTGGGGTCTTCCCACTGGACCTTCTTAAAACCCCCAGGACTGACCTCTAGGTCAGCGAAGGTCTTATCCTGTTCTGGGGTGGTAAGCGCCTGTTCAACATCTTGATTTGGGGTATTCCCTACCAAGGTGGCCATAGGAAAGGGGATTTTACAGCACTCTTCCTCTTTCCCCTTTTTATTTGGGCCCTCGTCAACCTCCATTTCTGAAAAGGGGAAAGGATTTGTTTCTTCTATTACTTCTTTATGGTCCGCTATTGAACTCTGGGCGCTATTCTGAGAGGAGGACCACATTTTTAGAAAAGGGGGAAAGTCGGTCCCTATTAAAACATCATGTGCCAATTTGGGTACTATACCCACTTTGAAATCTAAAGAACCAAACTCTGTTTCAATAAGAACATCAACAGTGGAATATTCGTGATTATCCCCATGTATACAACAAATTGCCACTCTTTGTGAACTGTTTACCTGTTTCTTCCCAATGGGCAACAGGTATTCGGACACTAGTGTAACCATACTCCCAGATTCAAGTAGTGCCCGAACCCTCTTACCATTTATCTTTATGAATGCCCAGAGATGGTTATTCAAGGGGTCCTCTGGGCTAGGGCCCATACATTGAGACCACAACAAATAAGGTTCAACGCTGTTGCATTGCATTGGTTCAGTGTTTAGTGGGCAGACTTTTGCGGTGTGGCCCCTCTCATAACAATTTACACATTTAGGTACATAGTCTGTGTCCCACTTAGAGCCCTTTTTCGGCTCCCCACGTTGGCTGTTGCCCTTAGTATGCGAGTCACTGTTTCTGGTGCTGTGTGAAGGCGGTCATCGCTCTTCAGCCCCCCTTAACCCTGGTACCCTTTTACCGTCTCTGAAAGAGTCCTGGAACCTTGGGTAGTGGGGATGCTCCATGACTGTGGGTTGCAGGTGCTCTTCTGCTGCATTGTACCTTTCTACGAGGGCCACCAGCTCGTCTGCATTGTGGGGGTCACTCTAACTGACCCAACGGCGTAGGGCAGAGGGAAGTTTCCTCAAGAACTGGTCCATGACCAACCGTTCCACGATGTGGCTTGCTGAGTTGATCTCAGGTTGCAACCACTTCCGAGCGAGGTGGATGAGGTCATACATCTGGGATCAAGTGGCTTTATCCAACGTGAAGGACCATGCGTGGAACCTTTGGGCGCGAACGGCCGTGGTTACGCCGAGGCGGGCGAGGATCTCGAACTTCAATTTTGTATAGACGTTTGCTTCGGCTGGCTCTAAATCAAAGTAAGCCTTCTGGGGTTCGCCGCTTAAGAAGGGTGCGATTAGACTGGCCCACTCAGCTTCTGGCCAAGCCTCTCTCTGTGCCGTGCGTTCAAAAGTGAGAAGATAGGTTTCAACATGATCCGAGGGCTCCATCTTCTGAAGGTAGTGGCTTGCCCTGGTCATTTTCGGGACTTGGGCTGCCTCTGCCAGTGGAGTCTTACTGATAATCGCTCTCAGGATCTCGAGTTCCTGCTGTATGCCCTGGGCGGACCGTTGTTGCGCCTCTCTCAGCAAGCGGTTCGTCTCTTGCTGGTTTGTATTCGTGTTTTGCAGAGCTACATTCGTCTGTTGCTGGTTTGCATTAATCTCTTGCTGGGCTATTAACAGCTGTTGATGGGTTGCATTAGTCTCTTGCTGGACTATTAACAGCTGTTTCTGGGTTTCATTCGCGTCTTTCTGGGCAGCGACATTGCGTACCAGCGCACTCACCACGTCTTCCATCTTGTTTGGAGAAAAAAAACTTTTTTTTTTTTTTTAAAGTTCTTTTACCCGCAGACCTTTTAGTGTTCTGCCCGCATTCTCCACCATATGTGACAAACGGCTTACTCTGGGGCTCCGCCGTCTGTCCGGGACTGTTAGAACACGGTCTTTTAGGGTACTGTAGGTTAAATGACGAGGCGTAACGTGCTGTTCCTTTAAACAGGCTATGCCTGGTTTATTCAGTCCCAGGCACTGAGACTGCCACAGTGCATACAAAAGAAACACAAGCAAAACAAAAGCCTGCTCACCTGAGCAATAACTTAACTAATGTTTCCCTGACTCAGGGTTGGAGTGGAGTGGAGAAAAAAGGAGTAGAATGATTTAACCTGTTTGGGGAGAGGCTTTTCCCCTCTCTGCTTCCAGCAGCCTTCCTGCCTCCAGGTTCTTGGGGAGAGTGAAGAGGAACCAGGAAATCAGTCTTAAATACCTGATTTCTAACTAGCAGGACAGGTGACAGAAATCAGGCAGCAGACAACTCTGGTCTGGATCCCTCATCCCTCAGTTCCAGCACTTGCCAAACTGTGTGATGGAGTGCATGTATTATGAGGCTGCACTTTCCATCCTAAACAGGATAGAAACTGTTCAGTATTCTGTGAGCCCTATATATGGAATTTATTACCATCCCCTGGTTTCTGTCACAATATATATATTGTATAAATGGCAGAGCTCCCAATGGCTTATGGAGATGTAGTGTCAGGGAGTGAGAGATAAGAGGGGCGCTGTTGGTGGTATATTTGAATGAATAAACACAGACAGGGTACTTGCATAGAGTGAGTGGTGACCCACTGTACTGTGTACCTTCATTAGTGGCTGTGATTCTGACCCCGCATCTCCAATGTGTCCGGTGTGGAGTAACGTTACTCACTATGAAGCACCGTCTTTCTCCTCCTTAAGAAAGCGCCACAGTGGTCGTGAAACCCGTGGGAGGAGGAGTTTTGTTCTGTTTTGTCTCTCTTTTTTATGTAGTTTAATAAATTGATTTTATTTTTCAATGTTGGTGAGTTTCCACAAATGTTTTACCTTGGAGCGGCAGTCCCATTGATCCATCTACTTCTTGAAATGAAAAATACCCAACTAAATCACCTAGAAGCACAAGACCATCTCTATCTACAGCATGCTATATAGCTCCTGGAGGACAATGAGAGAATACCTGGTGAGGCACCATTTACTGACCTTAAGTCACATTCTACCTTTACACCATCTGCAGATATCTGTGCGAATGTGGAGGTATTTGTGGATCTTGTCATGAGAGATCTTGAGGAATTGTCATATAAAATGTCCTCTAATCTCACTCACAAGGAGAAAGTAGCTTTGCGTTCCTTCAGGATATTCCAGATATTATCATCAAACCCTCAGACAAGGGAGGGAACGTGGTGACCCTGAGACGCAACGACTACATTAAGGAGAATCTCAGACAATTAGCCAACACCAATAGTTACACCAAACTCTCGACAGATCCCACCTTGGCCTTTAGACGTGATCTAGTTGCCATCTTACGCGAAGGAATTCAGATCAAGGTAATCACCCAGTGTGAGCATAACTTTATTCTCAGATCTTACCTCGTCTAGCCACCTCTACACCCTACCAAAGGTGCATAAGGACAAGATATCTCCTCCTGGACGTCCAATAGTTTCTTGTCAGGATAACCTGACCGAGAATGCAAGTATATACATCAATAAGATCCTTAGACAATTTGTCCCCTGACTGCCGTCTTACCTACAAGACACAAAAGATGCATGGATAAGACTAGAAGGTATCATTATAGATTCTGACACTCTGCTGGTAGGGATAGATGTGGAGGCATTGTATACTGTACCTCAATCCCCCATGAGGCGGGAGTCAAAGCAGTCTCCCATTTCTTATCTACTAAGTGGAATCAATATCATCAGCCCAACATTTTTGTGATCCAGCTACTGGACTACGTACGCACAAGGAACTATTTCCTATTTGAGAACTGCATCTACCACCAAACCTAAGGTACAGTGATTGGCACTACATGGGCACCAATGTTTGCCAACCTGTACCTTGGGTGGTTGGAGGAGACCATCGTATTTAGCGACTCCATGGCCAACTATACCCAATATGTTGAGCTATGGAGTCGCTATATTGACGATATTTTCCTACTCTGGAGAAGCCCGATGGAGAACCTCCACACATTTATTGCACTTCTCAACTCTAACAACTTCAAATTTAAACTTACTGTTGAGGTTAGCCCAGTTTCTCTCAACGTCCTTGATCTAATCATCTTAAAAGAAGCTGAGTGTATTTTGCACACGACCACCTACCGCAAAAAGACGGCTACCAATAGCATTCTGCAGGCGGATACGCATCACCCACCACATTTGGTCTGAAACATACCACTGGGTCAGTTTCTCCTGATTAGGACGCAACTGTTCCACTGAGGCTAAGTTTAAACAATAAGCAGGCGATATGACCCTAAGATTTCTGGAACGCGGAAGTCATGTATCAAGCGCACGTTTAAACGTGCCAGGTCCACCCCTCAACAGGAACTACTAAATACCAACACAGCTGAACAGAATAAACCTAAAATCATCCGGTTCTTAGGTACATATAATAATAATTGACTGCAGATTATTAACATTCTAAAAAATTGCTTGCCTCTCCTAATAGCCGATGATGACCTGAAACAGGTCTTTGAACCACAACCCACATTAGTCAGCAACCCCTTCAGCTTACAAAAACAGACCTTTCTGGCGCTGAGGTTCAAAAAAACGATGGGGCTATGATGAACAAAGCTTGGATCTTGCAATGATGTATACCTCAGGAAAAGGAGACAAATGCATATACTCTACATTAGTGCATTACCCAAAGCAAAGAACTGATAAGCTAGGTAAATATGGCAAAGGATAATATTTAATACAATGGTATGATAATAAAGATAATTGATAAAATACACTTGTATGCACACATGGCGTACTCACAGTTTAGCAATAAAAATGGTTATGACCTTTATATGGACATGGATTGCCACAATGACAGTGAATGGGTATGATAGTGCTGTCAATAGTAATGTAGAAGGGATAAGTAGGGCCAGGTTTGGGACGAAGTATGAGGAGCTCTGTTTTTTACATGTTAAGTTTTTGTCTGCAGAGGATATAGTGGAGACACATTCAGAGACTTTGGTCTGTACAGCAGATTTTGAAAGTAAATTTGTGTTTCATCAGCAGAGTGGATATTTCAATCTAAGAGATGTGATGAGGTCAACTGGAGAGAGTGTGTAAAGAGAAAATAGAAGAGGTCCCAGGGCAGACACCTTGGGTACCCCCACAGAGAGAGCAATAGATGAGGAGGTGTTAGCAAATGAGACACTGAAAGTATGATGGGAGAGTTAAGAGGAACACCAGAATAGAGCTTTGTTACAGATACCAAGAGAATGGAGAATGTGAAGGAGAAGAGGGTGGTCCACAGTATCAAAGGCTGCACAGAGGTCGAGCAATATGAGCAGAGAGTAATGACCTTTGTCTTTGGCAGCATAGAGGTTATTCATTATTTTAGTGAGGGATGTTTGTGTGGAGTGAGCAGTGCGGAAGTGAGATTGTAAAGGATCTAGGAGAGAATAGGAGGTTAGAAAATGGAGAAAGTGAGAGAATAAAAGGCATTCAAAAAGTTTAGAGGCAAAAGGCAGGAGATAGGTTAGACAGGACGGTAGGTTAGAGAGACAGGTAGGGTAAGCTTGCTGTTTTAGAGTAATTGTATAACTGTTGAATGTTTGAAGGAGCAGGGAAATGTACAAGAGTAGAGAGGAGTTGAAAATATGTGTGAGCATAGGGATTAGACTAGGAGCAAGAGGTTTCAGGAGGTGGGAGTGACAAGGGTCAAGAGGGCCAGCGGTGGAGGGAGAAGTGGAGATCAGTAGTGACCTTTGACAGTGAAACGAGAGATGAACAAGGCAGAGGGAGAGTTAGGAAGAGGTGTATAATTTTAGGAGGATACAGAGGGGATGTCTTGACATATGAAATCCACCTATGTCTTGAAATAGTCAGCAAAGTCGTGAGGTGAAATGGAAGAAGAAAAAAACAAGTATCAGACGGTGGTCTGAAAAGAGAGTCAAAGACAGAAAAGAGTCGGTGTGGATTAAACTTGTGTATGTTGATTAGTGATGAAAAGTAGGTTTGTTTAGCCTGGGAGAGGGCAGAGTTGAAACATGTCTTGGTCTTTCAGCCCTTCCTGTCTATTTAGGTGTGAAAGAGCATACAGTGACACAAATCTCCAAACAAGAACAAAAAGAAACCAAATTAAACAAAATCAGCAGAAATGCTAAAGAAAACTGAAAATTGATAGGTTGTCAGTTGGATGAAAAGCACTTAGCCCTTACCACACAATCCACCATACAGTTACTACTACAGTAACTAGCCAACAACACACAGGAGAGCAATGCAGGCATGAATTATGTACAGTATTCTCATCTAAATATAAGCTTTTGCTAAAGGAGACAGCAATATACCTCATTCCATATATATGGTTGAGAAACTGGTCTATTCTTGCACTTTCCATAATTTAAAAAAAATTAATATGGTACCCACCAAAAGAATAATAATTAATCTTGTAGTCTTGTTAGATTAAAATTGTTTATCAACTGCCTTCTTCCTCCTTATTAGCTAACCGAGAAAGCTTGTTAATACTTCTGAAGTTGTGAAGAGAGAATCAAATAATTAAAATACTTGAATATTCAACAGTACATTTCACAGGTTATCACTCAGAAAATTTACCAGGGAACGACATGTTAAATTGACTCATCCTTTTGATAGACAATGAAAGGAGAACAGCAAACAAAACCCAAAATAATGTAAATTACCAAATCAAATAAACAACAAGGCAGATTGACACATGGTTCATTAGCATGACAGTCAAGAATAATCAGCTATAATTAGAATCCATGACCTTAATGCTTTTATATTTGGTTGCTGCTTCAATAACTTTGCTTCTCTTGCAATATTTATCTGAGAAATGTGAAGTATCTTCAAGACTGCTTCTACAAAAACACTTACAGGCATTCTGTAAAGTACATTAAGCATAATTTTTGTGCAATTAATATTTTTTTCTATGTAATAGTCTTTAGACTGACAACCATTTCATTAAAACCATACTTTAAAATACTTTGAATGCCAATTTTTTTTAAGGGATGCAAATTAACAGTGGTAAATGTGATGGTCAGAGCAATAGATTAGAGGGAAAAACGTGTGTAAAATGGTATGTTGGTCTTTTGTTGTTCATATTTTAAGATGTTTCTTCAAGCAATTGTGTGTTACAAGTGCAAATATACTGTATATATATATATGTATATATATATATATATATATATATATATATATATATTACAAGGAGGTTCATTAAGCTCGTATAAGGGGTATTTCAACTTGCATTAACTGCCATTGACTTGAAATGCCCCTTATGGATCTTACTCAATCCTATAGTCTACAGTTAGAAATGTTCAAAACTAACACCCAGATTAGACCGACACCGCTTTTAGATTGATTAGGGAAGCAAATTAGCTTTGAGGTTGTCATTTTTTTATACCTTGAATAATATGTTTTTGGTCTCTGTTATTTTAACTGTTGGGAGAGACTGCAACTTCTATGGTGGTATTTTAAGTTTGAAGGGAATTGCAAAAGGCAACTTTGGATAGAAATGGAAATACAGTACCTCTACCCTGTCCTATTGATTATATAGGCCCTTATTCTGTAAGGTGTGATGCTGTTAGCGCAAATGACGGTCTATTGCAGGAAAAGCCCTATTAAAGTGAATGGGGCTTTACATGCGATAACACATCAGTGTTTATCACACCTTACAGAATAAGGGCCATACAATTCATAAACGGAGCCTAACACCCATTGCTGGAAAGGAAAACAAAATGGTAATGTAGTGTAGTATTCATTTGCTCAATGCAAAGATACTTCGTACATTCAAAGCACGCAATAATTAATAATAACTCCAAACTCTATTTGGGAAATTAAGGTAAATAAGTACATTCTACTTATTTTTTTCTCAATTAGAAGGGGTATCACAATAAGTTACTTGTAATTTCACTGGCCACAACTTGGCCATCAGATAGACAACCGGGAGACTAAATACTACATTATAATAATTATCCACCTTATTACAGGGGTTGACATTCATAGACTGATCAATATTTATGAATATTGGCCTTGAGTGCATATAATTGGGGGGTTTTGTCTTCATTATATATTTGTTTGGAGACTTTTTGTTTGCTTATTGATCAGTCTATATAATGTAGCGGACCAACGTATTAATATTAGAGCTGTAGTGGGTATCATCTGTATTGGGTGTGTAGATCGCAATCCACCATGTGTGCACTTTACGCACTTCTGATCCCTCTACACGTTTCACTTTGCATAGCTTCGTCAGAAATCATGACTCCTGACAGAGCTATCCAAAGTGAAATACGTAGAGTCGCTGGTGTGTATTGCTCCCCTCCACCCTCACGACACAACCAGGACCCTCCTCTCCGGGACCGGAATGTGTGTCACAACCAGAAGTGAAAAGACAGAGAGATTCCAGATGGAGGAAGTGGTGAGAGCTCCGCACCAGATACACACCAAATTTTATGTGCCTTGTTATATGTGTCACTATGTAATTGTTCATTTTATATTTTAACATATATAAAGTTTAATTTTCTATCTGAATTGCACTATGTTGTTTTTCTCAATGTATTAACTTCCGCATTGCGATTGCCATCACAACGTCCTCACCACACGAGATTGGGATCACCATCAATCTATCTGAGCTAGGATTGAATAGGACCCACACCATCTACTAAGCCAGTTGCCACAGTTTTGGATATGCCTATCTGCATATTAATGGTCTGTCATCGATCGCCTCCAACCCTACCTGAGATTTTCTCTGAACTAATGGGATGCCATGTTTCTCCGCGAAACCCCGGTCAATGAAGTTACCGCCTGACCCGCAGTCCAGAAACAGGAGAACTGGCACACAGCTAAAGGAGTGGGACACCAAGGTATAATGAAGAATAATCCTTTATTTAATCCATACAACAAACGGAGGTTAGCACCCTCCTATACGTTTCGTGTACGCGGGTGACAACCTCCGTTTGTTTTATGGATTAAATAAAGGATTATTCTTCATTATACCTTGGTGACCCACTCCTTTGGGTGTGCCCCAGTTCTCCTTTTTCTACATTGCACCAGCACTTCGACTCAGCAGCACGCCTTTCAGGACATTGAGATTGGGCAATTTGTGAGTACTTTTATTATTCCATCATTGTGTTACATTGTGAACCAAGGGTCCATCCCCATGAGGAACACATAGGGGCTTCATTGTTAGCCCTATCTTCAGGGATCTTCTGGCCCTATAAAGGACTATATATCTTCATTATCTCACTAGCCCTATTCTCTGTACCTATTTGCATTTTATGAATGAGATAGATCAGTGCTGGAGCGCATTAATCACAAACTATCTCTCCGGAGTCCAGAAACACCTGTGTCTTGACTGCAAAGGTTTTCCGAGTCAAATTGATAGACAGCAACAACCTAGTAGGTAGACTAGAGGGAGAAGTATGTAATGTTCCCAGTGTGATTCTCCCATCTCTCTGTCACGTTTGTGCTCGCCACAAACCTGGGTCGGACCGCGTGGCTGAGGTGGGGTTGTATAAGCACCGACCTTAGACCGCGCAGGCTGATCTGGATTGCGCAGTTCGTAGTCGTACGTAGCAGGGTCGGGGCTGGAGACGGCAGGATCATCAGTGGACAAGCCATGGTCAGGACTGGAGAGATCAGGGTAAACGTTATTCATGCAGGAGTTCGGCAACAGGTAGTCAGGAGTTCCCCGCTTCAGCTTAGAAGCGTGAGCGCGGGCATAGGTTCTGCGCGTGTGACGACCACAGCCCATAGTAGTGGTCTCAGGAAAGGATAGGCAGACTGGAGTGGGCACGCCGCCAGGCAGCACCGGAAAACCAGTAGTTCAGCGCAGGAGTCCCGAGCGGCCTGTGCAAGGAGAGAGAGTCCTACAGACCTCAGGACTCGGGATTGGCCTCTGCTAAGGGTAGGGCAGCAGACCACAGGAACAGGAAGCAGGAGGATACACTGGAGGTACTCCGCTTCAGCACAGGAGCCAGGACACGGCCTCTGCTATGTAGAATGAGCAGCAGGCCCCAGGAACCAAACAGATAGGCTCTGCAGAGAAAGGACAGAAAGCCTCAGGAAACCGGGAGCTGAAGTCCACACTGGAGAGACCTCCGCTTCAGCACAGAAGACAGGAACAGGTCGCTGCGTGCGACTAGCAGCCGACCTCAGGAAACAGGGGTCTGAAGTTAACATGAAGAGTACTCCACTTCAGCACAGGAACAGGCCACTGCATGAGACTAGCAGCCGGCCTCAGGAAACAGGGATCTGAAGTTAACATGAAAAGCTGGGTAATACAGAAGGTATATGCTTATAGGGGTAAATATTAAAATTGACATGAAGTAAAAGGTAACATGGGTGTGCTCATTTGCATGTCATTTCCCAGAATCCCTGCCTGCAGTGTATGATTAGAAATAATGGTGACAAGCAGGGTTGCAGACCAGTCTGGGACATCTGAATGTGCTCAAGCAAATATTCCTTTGTTTGTTTCTTTTAATATATTGTTTAACTCTGCATGATAATTAGTTCTTTGTATTTGAGTATATCATCAATTGCTCTATTTCTACTTATTCTTGGAGGTTGATTAATGTAAGCTTTTAGGGACTTACTGTATCACCTTCTTTTGATGTTAATGGTATGAATACCGTTACATAGTTACATAGTTACATAGTAGATGAGGTTGAAAAAAGACGTATGTCCATCAAGTTCAACCTATGCTAAATTTAGACAACAGATACTTTATTCTATATCTATACTTACTTATTGATCCAGAGGAAGGCAAACAAAAAACCCCATTAAGGGGAAAAATTAATTCCTTCCTGACTTCAAGAATTGGCAATCGGATTTATCCCTGGATGAACATCCTTCCCATGTATACTTATTTGGTATATCCCTGTATACCTTTCCCATCTAAAAAGATGTCCAACCTTTTTTTGAACAAATCTATTGTATCTGCCATCACTGTCTCCATGGGTAATGAATTCCACATTTTAACTGCCCTTACTGTAAAGAACCCTTTCCTTTGTTGCTGGTGAAATTTTCTTTCCTCCAACCTTAAGGGATGGCCCGAGTCCTTTGTACTGCCCGTGGGATGAATAGTTCTTTTGAAAGCTCCTTGTATTGTCCCTGAATATATTTGTATATAGTTATCATATCCCCTCTTAGACGCCTCTTTTCTAATGTAAATAAATCTAATTTAGCTAGCCTCTCCTCATAAGTTAGAATGTCCATCCCCTTTATTAATTTGGTGGCTCTTCTCTGCACTCTCTCTAGTTCCATAATGTCTTTTCTAAGGATTGGTGCCCAAAATTGTACTCCATATTCAAGGTGTGGTCTTACTAGTGCTTTGTAAAGGGGCATAATTATGTTTACTTCCCTTCCATCCATTGCCTGTTTGATGCAAGATAAGATCTTGTTTGCCTTTGCAGCTACTGCATGACATTGGGCACTATTGCTAAGCCTGCTGTCTACAATCACTCCTAAATCCTTCTCCATCAAGGATTCCCCCAATATATCTCCATTTAATTTGTAACTCGCCTTTTTATTCTTGCATCCCAAATGCATTACCTTACATTTATCTGTATTAAACCTCATTTGCCATTTACCTGCCCACGTTTCCAGTCTCTCCAAGTCCTTCTGAAGAGAAATTATATCCTGCTCTGATTCTATTACCTTACACAATTTAGTATCATCAGCAAAGATGGAGACTTTGCTCTCGATCCCAACCTCAAGGTCATTAATAAACAAGTTAAAAAGCAGGGGTCCCAGTACCGATCCTTGAGGTACTCCACTCACCACTTTAGCCCAACCTGAAAAAGTTCCATTTATGACAACCCTCTGTTGTCTGTCCTTTAACCAGTTTTCAATCCAGGTGCATATATTATTACTGAGTCCAATTTTCTTTATTTTGTACACCAACCTCTTGTGTGAAACCGTATCAAAAGCCTTTGCAAAATCTAAGTAGACCACATCAACTGCATTAACCCTGGTCTAAATTCCTACTTACCTCCTCAAAGAAACAAATAAGGTTAGTTTGGCAAGATCTATCCTTCATAAATCCATGCTGACTATTACTAATAATTTTTTTTCCATTAGGTATTCCTGAATATTATCCCGTTTTAAACCTTCAAGTAGTTTCCCTACTATTGAAGTCAGGATTACAGGTCTGTAATTCCCCGGGTGTGATCTAGCTCCCTTTTTAAATATAGGCACCACATCTGCTTTACGCCAATTTTGTGGTACTGAGCCTGTGGAAATGGAGTCCTTGAATATTAAATATAATGGTTTTGCTATTACTGAGCTTAACTCCTTGAGAACTCTTGGATGTATGCCATCGGGGCCAGGTGCCTTATTTACTTTATTTTTTTCAAGTCGCTTATGAACTTCTTCCTCAGTTAACCAATTGGTCATTAATATGGAGGTTGTGGCTTCCTCCTGTGGCGCTACTATTGAACTTGATTCTTCCCTAATAAACACAGAGGCAAAGAATTTGTTTAATACCTCTGCTTTTTCCTTATCTCCAATAATCTGCCTACCCATCTCACACTGAAAGGGTCCTATATTTTCTTTTCTCGGTTTTTTGTTATTAAGGTACTTAAAGAACTTTTTAGGGTTGACCTTACTTTCTATTGCAATCCTTTTTTCATTATCCATTTTTGCTAATTTAATTGCCCTTTTGCAATTTTTGTTACATTCCTTATAATTCTGATAGGATGTCTCTGTCCCTTCTGACTTAAAGAATCTAAATGCCTTCTTCTTCTTGTCCATTTCCTCCCCTACCTGTTTATTTAGCCACATTGGTTTTGACTTATTTCTTTTATACTTATTACCCAAGGGTATACACTGATAAGTGTGCTTTTCTAACAATGTTTTAAAGACTGCCCATTTATCTTCTACATTTTTCCCTGCAAAAACATCATCAAATTGCATTACTACTAGATTAGACCTCAGTTTATTAAAATCTGCCTTTCTAAAGTTTAAAGTCTTTGTTGAACCCAAGTAATCTGTTTTTTTGATAATTTATTTCAAATCAGACCATGTTATGATCACTGTTACCCAAATGATCCAGGACTTGAATATTTGTAATTACTTCTACATTATTTGATATGACCAAATCCAGAACTGTCCCTCTCCTGGTTGGTTCCTCAATGATTTGAGTCATATAATTATCTTTAAGCACCCCCAAAAAACAGTTTCCTTTTGTTGTAACGCTAATCTCATTGCCCCAGTCTATGTCTGGATAATTAAAATCCCCCATTATGCAAACATGACCCAGTTTTGATGCCTTCTCCATTTGCAAATGTATTTTAGCTTCCTCAATCTCACAGATATTTGGTGGTTTATAGCATGTTCCCACAAACATTTTCTTTATACTTTTCCCTCACTGCTAATTTCTATCCACAAGGTCTCTACATTTTCATCATTCCCTTCATAGACATCATCCCTTATAATAGGTTTTAGATCCGGTTTAACATATAGACATACTCCACCTCCCCTTCTATTTGTTCGATCCTTCCGAAAAAGAGAATACCCCTTTAAATTAACTGTCCAGTCATGAGTTTCATCCCACCATGTTTCAGTAATGCCTATGATATCATACTGCTCCATTGTAGCTATTAATTCAAGCTCCCCCATTTTATCTGTCAGGCTTCTTGCATTAGCAAGCATGCATTTAAGTTTTTTTTCAGCCTGTACTATTATCTTCTCTGCTCCTTCCTTTCTGCTCCCACTTGGTTTAGTCTTTAGAAGTTTTCTAGTATTATCTCTATTTACTATGGGTATCTCACTGCTTGTCAAACTTGCACTTGCCCCCATTCTACCTCCATACCACCTTGTATCCTCATCTATTCCATTTAGTTCATTATCTGTTTCATTCCCCTCCCCCCTCCATCCTAGTTTAAAATCTCCTCCAACCTTTTTAGCATTCTCCCCCCTAGCACAGAAGATCCCTCTTCATTGAGGTGCAATCCGTCCCTAGAATATAGATGGTGCCTCTCAGAAAATGAGTCCCAGTGCTCTAAAAACCCAAACCCCTCCTTCCTACACCACTTTCTTAGCCATGAATTAACCTCCCTGATCTCTGACTGTCTCCCTGCGGTAGCGCATGGCACTGGTAAATCTGTTATGATTTTTTTTAACTGTTGTGATTATTATCTCACAATTCTGAATAGTTTCAGTTTTGGGATGTAAATGTATTAGCATCTAACTATTCTTGAATATAGAACAGCGCTGAAATTGGTTGACACTTGACAGGAATGTGTGCCAGTTAAAGACTTAAGAAAGAAATGGTCTTACTGTAGCTATCAGTAGCAAGCATAGGTAGTCAAAATTCTCTAACAAAAAATGCACTGTAAACTCAAAATTAATGTATGCTTTTGCTTTAACAGTTATGTTTTGTGTATAGGTTTCAGCCTATATTGTCATTACAGCTACTATGATGGAAATTAAACTAAATGTATGTACTGTAATGCATATCTTCATTCAATAAACACAGACTTTTTTTCTAGAGATGGGAAAACAATTCACCAAAGTTCCAATTCGCCATGAAAACAGCATTTATTTGCAAGTGCGAATATTTTGGAATTTGTCAAAAAAAAGTTTGGTTTGCCTAACAAAAAATAAAGCGAATGCTTGCGATTCTGGCAACTAAGATTCGCAGAAGACAGGCCGAGGGAGGAGAGAGATGGATACAACATGTGGAGAGAACCTGGTAAATATGCTAATTTATGTCATTTAAATATAATTGGTATATTAAAAATAGTATATAACCAGGTATCTCAGGTGTGGTCCTTTATGTGCACAGATATCTCTCCACGTGTTGCATAAAGGTCTGTTTGGGATATTATATAAGAAACGTGTAACTCAAGTATACAGCTGGTAGATGAGTCTCTGCCAGGTCAATAACATGCAACTTCAGACTAAGATGCACATTTATCAAGAGCCGAAATGGGTTATCGCACCCATTCCTGACGCTTTCCGGAGTTAACTTCTATTGAAGTCAATGGGAGTTAATTCTGTAGCAAGTTCAATAACCCATGCCGACACTTGAAAAATATGCCCCTAAATGACATACATTCCCTAATCGGGATTCATGTGACTGTAGAAAATTATACTGTAAATGAAAAAAGGATGACAAAACTATCTCCACATACAAGAGTTTGTTTGCACAACTCATTACAAAGTTTTCTGTGTGAGCTTCCTCGGGAGCTACAAAGGTGCCTTATTGTATAGTCCTGCAAAAAATAACAGGTGCAGCAGTTGTAAAATAAAAGTTACTGCATTAGAACTATGAATGAAATAGAACCAGAGTTTTATTCAAAATCAATCCTGACATATTTAAGTAGCTCAATCAAATTCCATGGGAAATGTTTTAAGCTAAAGTAGCAAGTCAATTGTACTCACCATGCTCTCATAAAAGACCAATCTTTTAGTAGTTATCACACCAGCAAGGAGATGTGACAAGTGCTCTTGTGAAAAAAGCTATATATGCAGTGCCTGGAAATAATTATGTTAAAGTTAACACCTCTGTTGTACCGTATGTCAGTGTTTCATTTTCAGTGTCTTTTCATTCCTTTTTTTCCAAAATGGAAATGAGAATGAATTCAAGTTTCAGTTTCTACTTGTAAGGCTTACACAATGATTTTTGCCTTCATTTTTTTCTATGTACCTGTAGGATAGATACTGTACTGTAGCTAGATTATGATGAATATTTTTATAAACCCGGTCAGCAGATTCTAATGTAAACAAACAACTATGCGCTAAAAATCTTAAAAATAATACTGGTAAAATACTATATACTGCAAAATCACATCAAAGAAAAAAGTCAAAAACGCAAAATATGAACAATCAAATACGTGAAAAAATATGATAAAATAAATTCCATTTGTATCTGGGTTGGAAAAATGTCCCCCTCTGCTGCTCCTTGGTGGGACTCTCTTCTTTGCTCCTGTACAACTCCTGTCCTACAGGTAGGGGCAGACTTTTGAATCGCACCGATAGTGATACTGTATTGTCAAAATAAAAAAAATACATAAAATAATACGGCAACAATACTCACCATAGAATTTCCCATTCAGCTGGTGCCGGCGCTGGTACATGCCAGTCCAGTGTTCTTGATCATCCACGTCGATAGTTTGCAGCGGGACTAGTCCACCTGTAGTCAGCTGATGAGGCTGGAAATTGCTTAGGTACATGCAAGCTTGATCGAAACTGCACGCGAAATCCGGCTCAGGCTCTCTGGATAGACAGCAAGGGTTGTCACTGACGGTGGGACCGTTATTGGAAGCCGGTGCTGGTGCTGGTGCATTGCTTGGCAGCGACTTTCGTTTCTTAGTTGGTTTTAACACGACCTTTCGCCTTTTGCCGTCTGCATGATCATAGATACAGGAAAAAGCCGATGATACACACCAATACCCTACAACAAATTGTGGCTCAATACGATAAAAACAAGGGATCGCTACATAACCTTTTCCTTATTGCACGCTTCCACGTATGAGGAGCCGGTGAAAATTTGTAAAAGTCATAGTTTTTGATAAAATACTGATAAATTTGAACAACTGTTGCCATCTTATCATCTGTTGCATTAATCGCGGCCCATATCAAATAAGCGTATCTTCTGTCGGGTTTTTGGAAAACAGGCTGCACTTGAACACTCATGGCGACGGCTCTCTGGAGAATTCTGTAACAGAAACTGGTCTTTGTCTTTATTTAATATGAAAAGCCTAAATTGATACATTTTTACACGAAACACCTGCAAGTCGACACATTACTGAAGCGCATGCACATTACAATTCATGATTATCTGCCATCTGGCGGACACGTGAAGAATTGCAACCTATTAAATCCGAACCATTCTCAATAAACACATCAACCGCGCGTCAAACGTGCATGACCCGCGCATGATCCGTGGCTCAGAATGCAAAATGAATGCGGCACGCTCCCGGTGAAGTGCGTCACATTCCAGGAAAAAGCCAGGGAAAAACCGGTGATGTGTTAGAATAAAATGAGCCGCAGCAGTATATGCATTATAAATCTTGTTCAGCAAAGCATGGCAAAAAAGTGTTTTAAGTACGCTAATAAATCACTTGAAGACATACGTACATTAAGAAGATTAGGTAGTTTTATCAAGGTATGATGCAACATAATCACATAGCTTAAGGAGAATTAGCTAATTAATGTTCAGTTTAATCAAGTATAGAATATCTGAATTCAGTGAGATACTGGACAAGCTGTTTAGAATTACTCATTGTCTTCAGTAACATACAGTATTGGTTAATTTGACTAAAATTGTACTTTTACAGCAAAAAACAAACAAAAATGCCCAAAGCTACTTCCAATGTGACAAAAATACACAGGCTTAAGACGCTTTGGCCAAAGGGTTAAACTAAATGACCCTTTTACAAGAGATATATAGGTATTGCACTGTGTATGTTTGTCACATTGGAAGTAGCTTTGGGCATCTTTGTTTGTTTTTTTGTTGTATACATTTAACCACGCGCACTGGCACTCCTTTGACACATATGCATATATATATTATGTGGTAATGGTTGGGGATTCTCAGAGCTTGTTGGGAATCTGTGTATTTGTAAAATTGTATTTTGCCTGAATTTTAAGCAGGAGAGCATGAGATCATTTTAATTCAAATGTCATCCCTTTATTTACACATACGGCAAAATGTTTGGAAGATTGATGAGTCTGACATGAAGATTTTTCCTTGAAGTAACTTCACTTTTAATAGGCGTAGTATATAATAAAGTTGTAATACAAACTTGCCCTTTCTGTGAAATGGAATTGAGCACTTTTCCCTGTTTTAGACAAAGTATTAGGTCTCATGTTACAATATTTATACTGATTAAAAGAACTATTTAGCAACATTCACAAAACATTCTGCACATGTCTCCCCCCACCCTTATTTTCTATCAATCCTGCAACTTCTTCATATATTTTTGATATACTGTATAGGCAATGAGAAGCAGTGTTCAAGGCATGGCCTATAGCAGTGTTTCCCAATCTGTGCGCCGCGGCGCCCTGGTGTGCCGTGGCTTGCCTAGAGGGACGCCGCGATTAGCCTCCCCACCATCCATCCGATTATCCCTCGCCACCATCACTGCTTCATGCCGGCCGGGCCGCAGGGGATTGGCTGCAGAGCACACGGTGAGTGTGTTTGTTTGCCTTCCTGCTCCTGGCTCCTGTGGTTGCGTGGTGTCCCGTCCCCTTCTGCCCCGGGTAATAGGAGAAGGTAGGGGGTGATAGGAGAAGGTGGGGGTGAGCAGAGGGAGAGAGAGGTGTACATTTGCCTGTTCAGTGACTGTGTGCAGGGAGCTGCCTGCACGGATCGCATGCCTTTCCTCCCCCTCCCCCCCCCCCAGTCACTCACATCCGTCACTGCCTCTGCTCTCCACTGCTCTCCAATGTGTGTATCTGTGTTTATCTGCATCTGTGTGTGTATTTATTTGTGTGTGTATTTATTTATTTGTGTGTGTGTGTATTTATTTGTGTGTGTATTTATTTGTGTGTGTGTATTTATTTGTGTGTGTGTGTATTTATTTGTGTGTGTGTGTATTTATTTGTGTGTGTGTGTGTATTTATTTGTGTGTGTGTATTTATTTGTGTGTGTGTATTTATTTGTGTGTGTGTGTGTGTGTGTGTGTATTTATTTATTTGTGTGTGTGTGTGTGTTTATTTTTGTGTGTGTGTATTTATTTGTGTGTGTGTGTGTATTTATTTGTGTGTGTGTATTTATTTGTGTGTGTGTGTGTGTGTGTGTGTATTTATTTGTGTGTGTGTGTATTTATTTCTGTGTGTGTGTGTGTATTTATTTGTGTGTGTGTGTGTGTGTGTGTGTGTATTTATTTGTGTGTGTGTGTGTGTGTGTATTTATTTGTGTGCAGGGAGCTGCCTGCACAGAAAATTCCTGCCTTTCCTCCCTCCCTGAGAGAGTGTGTCTGAGAGAGTGTGTCTGAGAGAGTGTGTCTGAGAGAGTGTGTCTGAGAGAGTGTGTCTGAGAGAGTGTGTCTTAGAGAGTGTTCTGAGAGAGTGTGTCTGAGAGAGTGAGAGAGAGTGTGTCTGAGAGAGTGAGAGAGAGTGTGTCTGAGAGAGTGAGAGAGTGTGTCTGAGAGAGTGAGAGAGAGTGTGTCTGAGAGAGTGAGAGAGAGTGTGTCAGAGAATGAGAGAGTGTGTCAGAGAGAGAGAGATAGAGAGAGTGTCAGAGAGTGAGAGAGAGTGTGTCAGAGAGTGAGAGAGAGTGTGTCAGAGAGTGAGAGAGAGTGTGTCAGAGAGTGAGAGAGCGTGTGAGAGAGTGTGTCTGAGAGAGTGTGTCTGAGAGAGTGTGTCTGAGAGAGTGTGTCTGAGAGAGTGAGAGAGAGTGTGTCTGAGAGAGTGAGAGAGAGTGTGTCTGAGAGAGTGAGAGAGAGTGTGCCTGAGAGAGTGAGAGAGTGTGTCTGAGAGAGTGAGAGAGAGTGTGTCTGAGAGAGTGAGAGAGAGTGTGTCAGAGAGTGAGAGAGAGTGTGTCAGAGAGTGAGAGAGAGAGTGTCAGAGAGTGAGTGAGAGCGTCAGAGAGTGGGAGAGAGCGTGTCAGAGAGTGAGAGAGAGTGTGTCAGAGAGAGAGAGAGAGTGTGTCAGAGAGAGAGAGAGAGTGTGTCTGAGAGAGTGTGTCTGAGAGTGTGAGAGAGAGTGTGTCTGAGAGAGTGAGAGAGTGTGTCTTGAGAGAGTGAGAGAGTGTGTCTGAGAGAGTGAGTGTCTGTCTGTGAGAGTGTCTGTCTGTCTGTGAGAGTGTCTGTCTGTCTGTGAGAGTGTCTGTCTGTCTGTGAGAGTGTCTGTCTGTCTGTGAGCATGTCTGTCTGTCTGTGAGAGTGTCTGTCTGTGAGAATGTCTGTCTGTCTGTGAGAGTGTCTGTCTGTCTGTCTGTGAGAGTGTCTGTCTGTCTGTCTGTCTGTGAGAGCGTCTGTCTGTCTGTGAGAGTGTCTGTCTGTCTGTCTGTGAGAGTGTCTGTCTGTCTGTCTGTCTGTGAGAGTGTCTGTCTGTCTGTCTGTCTGTGAGAGTGTGTGTCTGTCTGTCTGTGAGAGTGTCTGTCTGTCTGTGAGTGTGTGTGTGTGTGTGTGTGTGTGTGTGTGTGTGTGTGTGTGTGTGTGTGTGTGTGTGTGTGTGTGTGTGTGTGTGTGTGTGTGTGTGTGTGTGTGTGTGTGTCTGACAGAGTGAGTGTGTGTGTGTGTGTCTGAGAGAGAGTGAGGTCAGAGAGAGTGAGTGAGGTCAGAGAGAGAGAGAGTGAGGTCAGAGAGAGTGAGAGTGTGTGAGAGTGTCTGAGAGAGACACCACCTGCGCACTGCAACTGTTAGGTATGTATATACACCTTTGTTTTTACTTTGGGCGCCGCGTAAAAATCCTGATCGCCTTGGGGAGCCTTGAAAAAATTCTGATTGCCTTGGGGAGCCTTGAACCGAAAAAGTTTGGGAACCACTGGCCTATAGTATACACTGCCGACACACTTAATTGCAGTGCGGCCAGATCCGCAAGCCGGGAGATTTCCTGGCTTGCTAGTGGCCGCCCCTCGGCATGCCGCGCGTCATAGACGCGCGGTCACGCGTCTTCGGGAGCCTGCGCCCCCTGCACGCGCGTCCAGGGCTCCCCGAGGGAGCCCTGGTGTCCCGCGATGTGGGGGACGGCGGCAGGGGATTCCGGGGGACCCGGCGGACCCGGCAGCGGTAGGGAGAGCGCCCCGATCGGAGGGCGCTCTTCCGCTGCTTCGGCGCGCGCCCGTCACCCTCGGGCGCGTGCCAGGCTACTGCTGCGGCCAAGAACGGGCAAATGCTCGAATAAACTTGGCCGCAGCAGTACTTGAAAATTATGAGGTCATATATTAAAGCATGTCACATACTGTATGCAGTAGACACTGAATAATGCACATAGTCTGTTATTACTTACCTGGATGCTGATGTGCAAAATCCTGTTTCAATCAGTCCTAGAAGGCCGACTACCTGTGAAGGTGTTATTATCTGCATCCATCTTCCAGCTCTAATGGTGGTCCCCATCATGTGTGTCTTGTCTGGGCAGCATGATCAGGAAGTTTCTTTTGGACATTCCTCTTACTGTCAACCCTTGTTTTTTAGCATGTCCACAGTACAGAAAGTACTGCCAAGGGCATTGATTTGTTTTCCCCACCGCAGTGTTAGTTTGGAGTTTGCTAATACTTTGTAGTGGTGATGAACCACCCATTAATGATGATCTCCAGTTCCTCTTCCATTAATGTTGTGCTCCTGATTCTTTGAGCAGCAAGATCATCATCAGCAGCAGCAGAGATGGAAGCCTCCTCAGAAGTGTTCACACATATAGGGTCAGGCTAATAAGGCTTAAAATTGTACCTATGTATTGTGCATTTATTTGAATTTGAAAGTGTGCATGGGCGTTATTTAGTTAAGACACATGCAATACATGGCTGCAATGTATGTGCATTAATTGAAACACACATTATATATTTTCCAATGTGAATTTTCATTGTATTGTTTCTCAACTCTGTAGTATTAACATACTGCCACTGCAAATACTGGATATTGCTACGATAAATCTATTGATGATGGATACTACAGTATTTTTGCTTATCATTAGCTTTGTGGATACCCATTAAACACAGGAAAAATTACGTTAATTACCTAATGTATTTAGGTAATATTATGTTATTTGCCCTGATTTAACGGCTCTGTGGATCTGCCCCTTGATGTATCATACTGCTATGCTGTGTCATCCTGTTAACCCCATACTGCATTACCAAGCAGCTTTTAACCCATCCCATGCTGGAATGTAAACACAGTCTCACCCCATCCATTGGCAGATTTGCCATTAGGCCTGTGCTTAAGGCTGCAACATTTTGGTGTAGCAAATTTTCCCTGCTTCTTCATGATGTCACAATCTTTGGTTTAGCTGCTTCCCATGAGCCTGGATTGGAGGAGACGTCTTCATGGGTGGGACTACTTATAAGCAACTGCACAGCACGGCAAAAATGTTTCAAATATTTTGAACAAGTTGTGCAGTTACTTATGTGAGGAGGGCGGCAGTCAGAAAGCAGTGAACAGACAAGCATCAGAGGACAGTGTGGGCCTCTAATAAGGTGAGTGGGGGGCAGGAGGGTCTCTGTGTCCCTTAGTTATTGTCCCTTATATCCCTGTACTGTACCTGTGGTAATCCTGGTGTATGGGGACTGTGGCAGGACAGCCTGTAGCCGAGGTCAGACAATAGTCCACACATGTATTTTCAGGTTTAGAGCAAACGTTGAATGGCTTTATTGCTCCACAGCATAATTAAACATGTGGGCACACTGTCCCTTTAAGGCATAATGAACACATTGCAAAATAAAACCTGCTCCACATTGGGAGAGTTTACTAACACTGCAAGCCTATCTACTGTATCAGAGTAAGCTCCTCCAACAGCAGTAAGAGCAATAGCGAAGCACAGCCGTGAATAAACAGGGTATGGACTTGGGTGGTGACTAGAAAAAATTTATTAGAACAAAGGCCAGAGGGCTGAAACGCGTCAAAGGATCCATCAGCTACACATGTCTGTTCTAATAATTTTTTTCTAGTCACCACCCAAGTCCATACCCTGTTTATTCACGGCTGTGCTTCGCTATTGCTCTGACTGCTGTTGGAGGAGTTTACTCTTATGTTTATTGCCTATGCACGCCGGACCATCGCTGCACACGGAGGAGATCATCGCCGGTCAGGTGACAGCCGTGCGTGATGTCATCATCACGCCGGGAGTAGTGGTGCCTGATTCAGATGAGCCGACGATCTGAGGCACTACACCGGGCATCCCCCCACTTCATTCTCACTGCAGGACACCACCGCCGGTCACTTGACCGCCCCATGTGACCTTTCAGTCACTACAGGGTTGGCGGTGTAGCAGCACATCACTGCCACTGAACACTGCAACAAGACATTCAACCTCCAAACCGAGAGTTATGCAACCTATAGTGCCCAGAGCTGGGCCAGTTGCCATTCATGTTTCATAGATTTTATCTTCCATACAGCGGTTGTTTTCATTCATTCTGACGCACCTGACAGGATATACACGTGTATCCGATACAACATATCTACTGCTAATCCATAACCAAACTGTTAACATATAACAAACAGTCCGAAAACAATATGAACAGTTCTTACTGTGGTTTAGAGAGGTACTTGTGAATCCATCTGCATAGCAGCTTGTCTATGATCTTGTCTGAGAGAGCCACCTGACTACCTGCAAAGATTTCCTTATATCCCATCATGCTGGTTGTCAGGTGTCTGCTTACTTCCTGATGGTTCAGCTTTTTCTCCTGAGTTAACCCTCTGAGTGCTGGATGAAGCACTCAGACGTATGTCTCCCAGGCATAATCTGTTAGTGGCTGACTTCACCCTGTCACAGGGACCTCCTGCTCCTCTAGTTGCTGCCTTTCCTGTCGGTCTAAGCATGAAGTTGAGCCAAATCAGTGCTGGATCATTGTGGATGGCATCATAGGCTTCCTCCCGGTAAGGTAGGGGTGATGTGTGTTTCCGGGCGGTATGTTTCTGGGAGGGTTTTGTGTAGGAGGGGTATTTTGTGTGTTGGGGGAGGGTGTATTATGTATATTGAAGAGAGGTGGGTATTATATGTATTGAGAAGAGGGGGTATAATGTGTATTGAGTAGAGTGTGGTGGTATGTGTATTGAGGAGAGGTGGATATTATGTGCATTGAGAGGAAGGCAGTAGTATGTGTACTGGGGAGAGGTGGGTATTATGTGTATTGAGGAGAGGGAGGTATTATGTGCATTGAATAGTGGGGTATGTGTACTGGGAAGGGAGTGTGTGTGTTCTACAGTACAAAAATCTACAAGTACAAGCACTCTTTACTTACCCAGCTTTCTAAAGTTAGCAGAGGAGGAAGCGCGCAGTGCACTGCAGAGGATGGTGGCAGAAGATTACAGGGGCCACCCCTAAGGGGAAAGATATGTGTGTGCTTACCCAGCTTTCGGAAAAGTCCTTGTCATTAATGAGAGGTGGGGTTATGTGAATGGGGGGTTGTGTATTGGTGGAGGGTGGTATTATCTGTATTGAGGAGAGTGTGATATAATGTGTATTGAGGAGAGGGAGGTATTATGAAGCACTACAGGAAGGGGGGGAGTCCAAGTTTATTGTACTGTGTGCATAATAACAGTCAATAGTTTGCCCTAATCCCCCCTCTTTCAATGACAAAAGAAATCTAGGCTCGTATACGCCAAGTGATGTGATTCAGCTAAACCCCATGGCCGGGGGAGGTGTGGAGAGCAAGTATTGTACTGTATAATGCCTTTTTTCTTGGTTTAACATTGGCAGTGAAGTCATTCTTGAGAAATCACTATGCACGTCTTATCACAGCTATGCATGCGTGGGAAAATGGCAAAGACATTTCACAGCCAAGAATCAAAGGCTCAAATTAATGTGCCTTTATTTGTTTTTTAATTGTATCTAACATTGGCAGTGAAGAAATCACAATGCATGACATCACTCCTGTGCATGCGTGTGACAACGGCAAAGACATTTCTCAGTCAAGAATCAAAAGCTCAAAGATAATGTGCCTGTTTGTTTGTTTTTTTAACTCACGTCTCATAGCCAGGCAGGGGGAGGTGTGTAGAACACACCAATGTTTTTTCCTTGGATTTGGCTTTGGGAGGGTTAGGGGGTGGGAAAGGTGCAATGAAGTTAAGCCGTCTTTGGCTAAAGCTGAGATGACAGTAGTATGAAAATCATTTGAACTGTTTTAAAATGTAATAAAAGTTAAAACTCCCTTGAGAACATGTTTCTGTGTGAGTGATATTTCCATAAACAAATTGGAAGGTTTTGAATAGTATTCCCCTCCTTAAAATAAAAAGGTGTATGCCACCTCCTCAAGAAATAAAAAGGAAGTGATTTTATGAACGTAAAAATTGAAAATAATATTTAAAAAAATGCATCACATTATGTTTTCTTAAAATCAGTCATTTGCTAAGCCATTGTCAAGAAAAAAAAAAGATATGCTTTTTTATTTTTGTTTATTTTATCTGGCTTGAAATTAACATTGGCAGTGAAGAAATTACAATGCATGACTTATCACCCCTGTATATGCGTGTGAAAACAGCAAAGACATTTCTCAGTCACGAATCAAAGGCTCAAAGTTAATGTGCCTTTTTGTTTTTTTTATTACGTCTCATGGCCTGGCAGGGGGAGGTGTAGAGAACACATCCAATGCTTTTTCCTTGGCTTTGGGAGGGTGAGGAGGTGGGGAAAGGTGCAATGAAGTTAAGCTGTCTTTGGCTAAAGCTGTGATGACAGTAGAATAAAAATAATTTGAACTGTTTTATAATGTAATAAAAGTTAAAACTCCCTTGAAAAACATGTTTCTGTGTGTGTGATACTTCCATAAATAAATTGGAAGGTTTTGAATATTATTCCCCCTAATTAAAAAAAAATAAGTGTATGCCACCTCCTCAAGAAATAAAAAGGAAGTGATTTTATGAATGTAAAAAATTAAAAAATATTTAAAAAATGCATCACATTATGTTTTCTTAAAAACACTCATTTATTAAGCCCTTGTCGAGAAATAATAATAATAATAATAATAATAATTTAAAAAAAAAGATATGCGTTTTTATTTTTCTGGCTTGAAATTAACATTGGCAGTGAAGTCATTCTTGAGAAATCCCAATGCAGGACTTTATTTATTAAGTTATTAATATTTATTTTTGGGGTTTCTTACCCGAATTAATGAAACATGCAAAGTCTAATTACTGTATACTGCAATATGCAACATCACAGATAAAAGAAAACAGTAACATACTCTACAGTAGTTTTTCCATTAAACAGGAAGTGGAATACTGAACGAGCAAAAAAAATCTTGTTGTGAAATTTTAGTACAGGCTATGACATGTGGATTAATTGAATCGATCGCATACTGTACAGTACTACAGTGCATTCTGTAGTGTACAGAATTGTCAAAAATATTACCGTGGCAATGTTTTAAAAGCATGAAGTATGAAGCTGACAGTCTGCATACAAGTAAAAAAGGCAATGTTTTAAAAAAGCGAAATTAGAGTTTTATCAAACTTTGGGCTCTATACACAAAGCGCCGAAACGTTTTTTATCGCCACAAAATGCCTTTGGTATTCAGTAAGCGCCGATAATTTGCCCAAATCAGCATTTTTTCTTCCCGATAAAAAATTATCGTCAGGCGGCTGGCGATAAGCCACTTTTCGGCACCTTTTGCCACTTTTTAAAATAGGCTGTATTCTAGTAGACCCGATCATGTTTTCGGTGCTTATCGGAGCTGATCGTCACTCTCGAAAAGCCATTTTTCGGCTAACCGCTAAGGCAATGAAGGGGTTAACCTCCCGTGCCAGGTTTATTGTGGGTAGCGCGGGTGGGTGAAGGGGGTATTTGGCCCGTGGTGGTGGTTTAGGGCTTGCGGGGGGTTTGCGGGTGCACATAACCCCTTCACGACCGTAGCAGTTAATACCGCTATGGTCATGAAGGGTTAAGCCCTCCCGCTACCCACCCGCAAGCCCTAAACAACCACCGTTGGGGCTAATACCCCCTTCACCAACCCCCGCTACCCACAATAAAAAAAATTCACACACAACTGCCCCACAGTAAATAAATAAATATATCTAAATAAATAAATATATATATATATATATATAAAAGAAAAGGGAGTGAAGTAGCGCCAAATAAGAAGTGTTGAAATAGTGTACAAATATTATTAATGATAATTTAAATGAATATTTCTAAATAGGCAAAATCACTAAAAATTATAAATGTGTATACTACAATTTAAAATAAATATATATAACATATATTATGTGCTCCTATTTCGTGAAAAACAATTTAAGACAACACTCCAAAAACATGTGCTAACATAAAATACAAGCAAAAAGAAAAATTGATATAAAAACCAGTCCTTGAGTGAAAATCCTTAAATAGGAAAAAATAGTCCTGTATGAGGGGATCTCCGGCAGCTCTCAAATAGGATGAACCACATCCAGATGATACCTATTAGAAAAGAAAAAAGAGAGAGAGCGCACACCCCATAGCATAATACAGTACATTTATTGGGAAAGCGGAGGGGGGCTACCGTACCATGTGAGGACAGTCATGTTTCTTTTAATGACGTCATCTTAAAGGCAATTGAAGCAAAGCCATTCTGATTGGCTGTGCTTTCATTGCCTTTAAGTGACGTCATCAATTTTTTTTCTCTCGGCCAAAACACATGGTTTTCACGGCCCAATCAGGGCCGTAGGAACTATGACGAAAATGTGACGTCATAGGCCTTTAAAAGCCTATGTTGTCTCATTTTGAAGGCAGACGCCGAGGAGGAAGGACCTCCTACAGAAGAAGAAGGCCAGGGCGTGGCTGAAGAAGACAAGAAGACCCCAGAAGAGAGCCGCAGATAGAAGAAAGAAGAATACAGATGAAGATGGATTACAAATAGAAGACCCGTGGATTGTTTTGGATTTTTATTTTAATGTTTATTATTTTATGTTTTTTTATTTTATGGGTTCCTGTTTGTCGTGGATTGGTTCGAGAGTAAGCTGTTCAACGGGAGTCGGTGAGTGGGTCAAGTAATGGTCAGTGAACTAAAGAAATGTATTTAATTTAACTTGTTCTTTTTTTTAAAGCTTTTTTACATATGGATTTATTTATTTTTGGTATATCATTTCTTGCCACTGTATGTATGTATGTATGTACACTACCGACACAATTTATTCGAGCAGGGCTAGTTCCGCAAGCCGGGGGATGCCCCGGCTTGCTAGCCCCACTCCCTCGGCGTGCCGCGCGTCACCGATGCGCGGTCACGCTTCATCGGGTGCCTGCGCCCTCTGCGCGCATGCCCAGGGCTCCCTGAGGGAGCCCTGGTGTGCCGTGATCTATGGGACGGCGGCAGGGGGTTCCGGGGGACCCGGCGGACCCGGCAGCGGGAGGGAGAGCGCCCCGATCGGAGGCCGCTCTTCCGCTGCTTCGGCACCCTCCGGCGCGTGCCAGGTTACTGCTGCGGCCGAGAACGGGCAAATGCTCGAATAAACTCGGCCGCAGCAGTACGTCTAGATCGATATATACATACAGGGTAAGAAATTATGTTGTTTTAAAAGCTTGATTTGCTGTGTTTGAAATTATTTTGCCTATGCTGCTATGCATAAATGTGTGTGTCATGTATTTTAAAATTACATAGATGTAATTTTTGCTATTGTATGGTGTACTTTAGGTCAGGGTGAGGCTTGCTTTTGTATATAGTATTCTTTTTGGTACTTATATTTTGTCAGAGGATAACTTGTTCTGTTCAACGATTGAATTAGTTAATTGTTTAATTGTTAGGAATGGAATGTAAATTGTTTAGGGATTTAATTAATGAATGCTAATTGATTTATGGTTACTGGATTGGTTTAAATAGTATACTTGTTTTGATGTATTAGTATTTTGTTTGGAATATGTTATTGTTAACATTCATTTGCAGAATGTACATGGTGCATAGATTGTAAGCATGATTTATAGAATGTAAATGCAATGTTTTCAGTGGCATTTGAGGCTTTTAATTGGCATTTGAGGTTTTTGATTGGAAGATCAGATTGGATTATTAAAGGAAATTGATTTTATTGTAGTGTGTCTGTATGGAGAAGTGGTATTTGCAGTACAGCATGTTTTTGATAACCCTTCTACATTTATTTGTATATTGGTTCATCATGTGTGTGTATCTCTCTCTCTCTCTCTCTCTCTCTCTCTCTCTCTCTCTCTCTCTCTCTCTCTCTCTCTCTCTCTCTCTCTCTCTCTCTCTCTCTCATGATGGATGCTGGCACCTCATAAAGGGGCCTGTATCTCGGGAAGCAGGGGATCCCCGGACCTGAAACCAATGCGGTTCAGCTCTGGAGACCCCCTGCACATGTACACTATCAGTAAAAGTTGTTTTGATATGTTTTTATTTTGCAGATGTTTGCGCAGAGAGCGGCGGGTCTCTCTCTGCTGCAAACACATATCGGCAGAAACGGCCTATCGCCAGGCTATCGGGAGCCAGGCTCTTTTATCACTGGCTCTTCGGCGGTTTGCTTTCGCAGAGATTCGGCAGGGATCGGCATGGATTCGGCCCTTACTGAATACTGCGTAGGCAAATTGCCAAAATCATGCCTATCGGCAACACTTGCTGAAAGCATTTTTTCGGCGCTTAGTGCATGAGGCCCTTCATCCTTATCTTTTGCTGCTCGATTTCTTTTCTGGAAAAAAATATTATGCTATTATTTCTGGTACTGCGCATGCATCAACTTGTGCTATATGGTGCATGTCTACTAGCATACTGTACATTACTGTAGTGTCACTGGGAATTAAAGATAATACTGTATATTGTAACACTGTATAGTACAGTACATTATATTTACCTTCATTATAAACGTTGCAAACCGGGGGGAGATGAGCCAAAGTCTGAGGTGTATTGTGCATAGAAGCAGGGGTCACTCATGTTGTCTGCATTATAGTTGACCAGTGACTGCTGGTAGTCAGACGGGGCCAGGTAGCAATGATTATTATCAGACGGGTTCACTAGGTTTTCAAATTGGCAAGCTGGGGTGTAATGTGCATTGAAGCTACTCATGTTGTCTGCATTATAGTGGACAGTTGACTGCTGAAGCCGGTACTCAGACAGGGCCAGGTAGCAATAATTGTTGACAGGTGGAGTCAGGTAGCAAGGATTGTAATCAGGCGGGTTCACTAGGTTTCCAGTGACGTCAGTGATGATCGGCCCATTATTCCAATCGTATTGGCAAGCCAGGGTTGGTACATTGTGGGATTGGGAAATACGAATCTTAAATGGATTAAACCCGTTCTTTCTCCTTTTGAAGTTGCTATCAGCAAATATACTGGCAAAACCTGGGAGCACAGACCAATACCCCTGCAATCTCCCTCAGGAGGGGCAGTGCAAAAAAAAACCTATCCTCATTAGTTAAAGTTTGCCTTATCGGATGCTTCCACCCACGATGGTTAGATGAAAATGTGAAAAAATCGTAGTTCTCAATGATATAATGATATATCTCTGCTAAAGTCACCTTCTTATCTGTTCCAACCTTAATTGCAGAAAATATTAGATATGCGTAACTGACGTTCGGTTTTGAATAAAGACTTGACATGATGTTGAGTATACAGGTTCGGTCTATTCAGCAATTGTTCAGGCATAGCAATTGAGAATAATTTACCCAACATTGTGTTTACTGTAGATACTTAAATTATGAAAATGGCTACATTTGATTACGTTTTCAGCGTCTTCAGTGACCAAGGTCATTTTACAATGGATTACTGTGGTGGATTCTGTTTTTATCTGGTTTTAAAACACCTGCAAATTGACAAATACAGTACAGTAACTGTGCTACATTATGCACTGGATAGTTCAAAGGGGATTCATTTTGCCACCTGGTAGATATGCAAAGGATTGCACCCAAACAAATCAGAATCCAGGTAATTCAAAGAAATCAACAACGCTAAACACAGGTGTGATTGGTGTGATTGGCCGCGTTAACGCTAGTATTCGCCAAGAACAACGAGTGAATCACGCGTGGAATACAGCAGAGTTTATGATTACGGCTCAGAGAAATGTTCAAATAATGGCCGCTGCATCTGTATATACCCACGGAAGTGTGTGATTACGTGGGGTATATAGGATGTACTGTTAGTGTATTCATTATTCCCTGAAGAAGTAGTTATACGTAGGATTGTAGTCATAGAGTGCAACTCTGCACAATTGTGGACACCAGACACGCTGTTTCAGTCCACACTAATTTGAGGCCAAACAGACTTTTGACTGTCATACTCAGTATAGTCACGCTCCTAAGCGACTCAACCGGTGACGTCATCAGTAGCCGCCGAGGTGAGGCATGTGTAATCGGCAACCGCCATCAGCGTGTAAGGTCCCTTCAGCAGCGCTTAGAAATACAGGAGCGCTTCTTTCAAAGACAGACACCTACAGTACCATGCCAGGAACCGACTGCCTAACAAGAGGAGGTCTAGGGAGCCTGTTCGGTTGCAGCCTGCAGGTTCGAGTGATCGGTGTGGAAAACGGAGGTCTTTGCCATTGTGGTAACATGTCCAAAACATGTCATGCATGTAATTATTTGAATTGATATACGCACATTACTTACCCTTTCTGAATGAACGACCCATATAATTATTACATAATTCACTATGAGATTTTTGTGCTGTTTTCTTATTCTTTCATCTTTCATACTGTATTGTGACTTTATTAAACTGAAATCAGATTTATTGGGGTTATTTCTTATATTCTACTTGCTGCAAAACTGGGGCAATCCTGATACAACAAACTGAATTATTAAAAGGAAAATGATTATTTATAATGAGATTTAACTTTTCTAAATGTTTTTTTTTAAACAGTACCTATGGTGCTTGAAAATGTCATTTGGTATCGAACATTAGATGAAACATGTCATCTGACCAGAGTACTTATCAATCTATTTTCTTTGTGAACAATTTAACAAAATCAAATTTTGAGGCTAAAGCCTCTGAATATAGGAGAAAACATAAACTTATCCTCTCTTTCCTTTTCAACTCATAAATTAGTTCCTTTACGATTAAACTAACTATATAAAAGCAAAAAAAATAATTCTGTGCAGTTTAAAGAATCTATCCATTACACTAAGAAGTGTATTTCTAGACAGTTTTGCATGTAATTAGATCTTGCTTTACTTATTAAGCCCTTTCTGCATGACCAAATTGCCCGGAAATTGCTTATTGGGATGCAATTTGGTTCTTACTTTGCAATCCTATATGATATTTGTAACGTGGATCAAAATGAGACAAAAAACACAAAATTAAATATTCATTGGATATTTGTTAAGCTGTGAGTTCTGACAGCTCTGTCAAAAAGTCAACTTAAGAAATGTTGTCTCCATCAGGTTGGTGAAATACTGTAGGGCCTTTGCTGGAGAAGAGAGCCCTATTTTGTTAAAAGAGAGCAGATTTAATTAAGAACAGTATTACACTAAATTGGGTGAAAAGTGCATGCAAATGATATGTCAAACCATGCCATTTTTATGCATAGATAATTTTATATATATATTGCATGTCATTTCCCAGAATCCCTTGCTGCAGTGGAAGTGCTGTGTGCTGTGTGCTGGGTGATAATGGGGAAAGGCAGGGTTGCAGACCTGCCTAAGACATGCAGATGAGCATACAGTTGTATTTACATTTATATATATATATATATATATATATATATATAAAAAACTGAAAATGTTGTATGTTTGCTGTGCTTATGGGCAATCTGATTGGTCCGTTGGTCTGTCACTCAGCCTCTGGCCAATCAGATTGGTCCGTGGCCCGCCCCCGCATACCTCTCATTGGCCTGCATGGTTCGCTGACCATGCCTACCCATCTGCCACACTCTCAGAACAATCACAGACGCATCACAGCAACACTTTCCAGCCTCTCTGCCTGCTTTCACCGCAGAAAGCAGCCCCCCACCCCCAACACCACCCCCACTCACCCTTCACACAACCCGCCACCTCACACACACCCCACAAGTTGTGGTGCCACGCTGCTCCACAGGCACGATGAGATTGGGGGGGCGGACGGGGGGATAGGCCAGTGACGGCCGCGGTGCGGCTGACTGTCCCCTGGGGCGGCTGGACTTACCCCTCGTCGCGCGCTGTGGGACATGCCAGCGGGGGTGGGGGACAAGTCAGTGACAGCCACGGAGCGGCTGACTGTACCCTGGGGCAGCCGGACTTACCACTCGCCGCACGCTGTGGGACATGCCAGCAGGGGTGGGAAGCAGGGCAGTGGCGGCCGCGGCATGGCTGAGTGTCACCTGGGGTGGCTTGTGGGGGGACACTGGCACAGCCTTTCCTAGACCCAGCCCCCCTCCTCTCCCCACTGGCACTAACCTACAAACTTGCGGGCGGGGTGACCATCGCGAAAGGGGATGTGCTGCCCATCATCCAGCCCCTGCTGCTGCCCAAGAGGAGCTCCTGTGTCTGTGACACTGTGTGTGTCTCTCACTGTGTGTGTTTGTGTGTGTGTGTGTGTGTGTGTGTGTGTGTGTGTGTGTGTGTGTGTGTGTGTGTGTGTGTGTGTGTGTGTGTGTGTGTGTGTGTGTTTGTGTATCACAGTCCATGATAGAGACACCAACAAATACACTTCTTGCAGTATATATGTGTTTAATAGAATAGCTACATTATTACAGAGTCACAATTAGAAAATAACAGGTATCTGAGAATCTTGAATATATATATATATATATATATATATATATATATACTCATGGTTGGCCTATCCTTTAGCTTCTTTGCATACCCAGTTAATCAACCCCACACTGATGAGACCCATTAAGGTCGAAACAGCTGTCTGTGGGTGGTTTTCTGGGTATGTACCTTAACCCTGGCTGTGCTCAAAGCTGTGACCATGCAGCAAGCTTAAGCCTATAGGGAACCATGTTAAAAATGGTTTTTGAAGCAAAAAGTGGCACTATGTGCTCATTTGCATGTCATTTCCCAGAATCCCTTGCTGCAGTGGAGGTGCTGTGTGCTGGGTGATAATGGGGAAAGGCGGGGTATATATATATATTTATATATGAGTTTTGTTCAGCACTACCAGTGTACTAAGTAATTTACACATTTATTTTATCTTAAATGCTCATTTAATTGTTTAATTGTTGACTTAGTCATAACATAAAAGTGTGCGTTAATGGAAAAATATTTTAGACGTTTAAATCTGTAGACATTTTGTTTGCTATATGAAAAAATAGCAAAAGCGTGGGCTTTTTGCCATTAGCAATCTCTTAGGTGATCAATAGAACATATGTCACTGCATGTTCCCATGTGGCAAAGTTTTTGAACTACTGTACTTTTGTACTTAGAAAGATTGAGTAATTTGGCATAAGCATATGCTTAAAGATTTCAATTTTTATTATATACAGGCAGTGTTCGACAAATCACCCAAAAATCTACTCGCCCAACAAAAAAATCTACTCGCCACCTAGTCCCGCCCCCAACCCCGCCCCTTTAAAAAAAAGAATAAATTCATAGTAAGAACAACATTCGTTTTTGACATTAGTTTATTTATTGTATTACATTATACTACAATTAGTCCTTGTTACGTGTGTGTGTGTGTGTGTGTGTGTAAATGTTCCTGAACCCCATAACTAGTGCCTGGACGCCCCTGCGTCACAATATCTAAAGCAGCAATCCCGCCTGGGATCTTACCTGATCCGCAGTCCCTCAATGTCCAGGTACCTCATTCCTGCAATGTTATACATTGGAGGGGAGGTGTTCCCTACCTGTCTTCTGGGTTAGGGGGGATTCCGATGTCTTCCGTGTGAAGCTTGAGTCAGATCTGGAATAAAGCAGTGTAGGTTATTTCTGTGTAGTATAGGGCAGTTAAGATATATAGGGTAAATAAGAGATCCAGAGTGTGAGAGAGAGACAGACACACACACACACACACACACACACACACACACAGAGAGAGAGACACAGAGAGAGAGACACAGAGAGAGAGAGAGAGACAGAGAGAGAGAGACAGAGAGAGAGAGAGAGTCACAGAGAGAGAGAGAGATGCACAGAGAGAGAGAGAGAGAGTCACAGAGAGAGAGAGAGATGCACAGAGAGAGAGAGACGCACAGAGAGAGAGAGAGACGCACAGAGAGAGAGAGAGATGCACAGAGAGAGAGAGAGACGCACAGAGAGAGAGAGCGACGCACAGAGAAAGAGAGAGACACACAGAGAAAGAGAGAGAGACACACAGAGAAAGAGAGAGACACACAGAGAAAGAGAGAGACACACAGAGAAAGAGAGAGACACGCAGAGAAAGAGAGAGACACACAGAGAAAGAGAGAGACACACAGAGAAAGAGAGAGACACAATGAGAAAGAGAGAGACACACAGAGAAAGAGAGAGACACACAGAGAATGAGAGAGACACACAGAGAATGAGAGAGACACACAGAGAACGAGAGAGAAACACAGAGAATGAGAGAGACACACAGAGAATGGGAGACACACAGAGAATGAGAGAGACACACAGAGAATGAGAGAGACACACAGAGAATGAGAGAGACACACAGAGAATGAGAGAGACACACAGAGAATGAGAGAGTGCGTCAAAGAGAGTGCGACAGAGAGAGTGCGACAGATAGAGTGCGTCAGAGAGAGTGTGACACAGGGAGAGGACGACAGGGAAAGGGTGAGGGTGACACAGGGTGAGGGTGACACAGGGTGAGGGTGACACAGGGTGAGGTGACACAGGGTGAGGGTGACAGGGTGACACAGGGAGAGGGAGAGGGTGACACAGGGAGAGGGTGACACAGGGAGAGGGAGAGGGTGACACAGGGTGAGGGTGACACAGGGTGAGGGTGACACAGGGAGAGGGTGACACAGGGAGAGGGTGACACAGGGAGAGGGTGACAAGGTGAGGGTGACAGGGTGACAGGGAGAGGGTGACACAGGGTGAGGGTGACAGGGTGAGGGTGACACATGGAGAGAGTGACACAGGGAGAGGGTGACACAGGGAGAGGTTGACACAGGGAGAGGGTGAAAAAGGGAAAGGGTGACACAGGGAGAGGGTGATACAGGGAGAGGGTGACATAGGGAGAGGGTGACACAGGGAGAGGGTGACACAGGGAGAGGGTGACACAGTTAGAGGGTGACACAGGGAGAGGGAGACACAGGGAGAGGGAGACACGGAGAGGGTGACACAGGGAGAGGGTGACACAGGGAGAGGGAGAGGGTGACACAGGGTGAGGGTGATGGGTGAGGGTGACACAGGGAGAGGGTGACACAGGGAGAGGGTGACACAGGGAGAGGGTGACACAGGGAGAGGGAGACACAAGGAGAGGGTGACAAAAGGAGAGGGTGACACAGGGAGAGGGAGAGGGTGACACAGGGTGAGGGTAACAGGGTGAGGGTGACACAGGGAGAGGGAGAGGCTGACACAGGGAGAGGGAGAGGGTGACACAGGGAGAGGGAGAGGGTGACACATGGTGAGGGTGACACAGGGAGAGAGTGACACAGGAAGAGGGTGACACAGGAAGAGAGTGATACAGGGAGAGGGTGACACAGGGCGAGGGTGACACAGGGAGAGGGTGACACAGGGAGAAGGTGACACACACACTCACTCACTCACACACAACCACCCTCTCACTCACAACCACCCTCTCACTCACAACCACCCTCTCACTCACAACCACCCTCTCACTCACACACACCCTCTCACTCACACACACCCTCTCACTCACACACCCTCTCTCACACACACCCTCTCTCACACACACCCTCTCTCACACACACCCTCTCACTCACACACACCCTCTCTCACACACACCCTCTCTCACAACCACCCTCTCACTCACAACCACCCTCTCACTCACAACCACCCTCTCACTCACACCCACCCTCTCACTCACAACCACCCTCTCACTCACAACCACCCTCTCACTCACAACCACCCTCTCACACACAACCACCCTCTCACACACACTCTTACTTCACTCCTTGCTGTCCTGCTCCTGACTGAATCGCGCCAAATGTATCTATATGTGCCTCCGAGGATCCTGCAGCCCAATTGGCTGTGCTTCTCATGTGTGTAGCCTTCCCTTGAGGAGTCTGGGACTTGTATTCCCCTATGGCTCTTGCAGAGCCACCTAACATGGCCACTGTATCTGCCAATCTTGTACACATGCGCAGAGCTCCAATCACGCATGTGCGACTCCTAAGATGGCCCCCACTTTTTTAAATACAGGATTGGTACCGCAGGCCAGCGGGGACAACCCGAGGACCCCTTGATGCTCACGGGGACCATCTGAGTACCCACGGGGGACATCTGCAGGGAAGAAGCAGGGGTCCCACAGCTGTTTGGGCCCCGGGGACCCACGGTGACCACCCGAGGGCCACCAAACACATGTGAGAACCATCTGAGGGCCCCCAGACACCAGTGGGGATGACCCAGTTACCCCGAGACACACGCGGGGACCACCCGTGGACCCCGTTGGGGCCCGCGGCGACCACCTGGAGGTCACAGAGCCAAGCAGGGACCACCCAGAGGCCACCAGACACTTGTGGGTAACCCCCGGTGTGGACTGTGGGGCCTGTGGGGACCACCCGGGGATCCCCGCTGGCCTGTGGTATTAATCATGTCTGTAAAAAAATTTTTTATTGGTCTTACAGTATGTGGGGGCACGGAGTGGGTTGTGTATTGGTGCTTACTAGATATTTAATTATAAACATTACAGTAATGTAGCACGGGTCTCCATAGCTGAACAGCCTTGATTTCAGGTCAGGGGACCCCCTACTTCCCAAGATACATGCCCCGTTATGGGGTGCCAGTATCTCCTTGTGAAAACTAGAGTGAAAACCAGAACCACTGTAAATTCTGACCTGGAGTTTCCATCCCACAGTCTCAGCAAATGTGAAACTGTGGAATGGATAATTTTTCTTTTGCACTTTCTGCCTTAAATTGGACAGACAGTTGCCTAATATCCTGGGACTATGTCAGAGCACCTAACCACCCCAGTGTCCACAGAGCCAGGCCCACGAAAAGAGTGTATTTGGAGTAGCACTACCCACTGGTTATGGCTATTGGTGCAGTTAGAAACCCTCCTGGTCTTAGACCAGACCAGGCTGACTTGGCTGAGGAATCCGTGAAACGCAACATCGTCCCACGCCGCGGTCTGCTGAATCGTCTCTTGCTCTTGTCCTCAGGTGTCGGCCTCTGGAGGGAGATCCCGCTGGACGGTGTCCTTGTAAATGTCTATTGAAATGCTTGTGTTTTGCTCCCAGACTGCACACCGCAGCTCACTGTATGGCGTCCAACACCGGGCAATAACACTGATACTAATATGCTATGGGGGTCCCTATCTGGGGGCCTTCCCTATAACACACAAACTATACATAGTTGGAGCCAGCTTTGACCTGAGGAGATATCTGGCCTAGTCCAGCAGAGCCCTTTTCCCCTTGCTCACCCCTTGCTGTCCTGTTCCTGACTGAATCACGCGGTCCTCAGCACACCACATGTATCTATCTGTGCTTCCGAGGGTCCTGCAGCCCTTCTGGCAGTGCTGTACCACGTGTGTATCCTGCCCTAGAGGAGCCTGGGAAATGTAGTCCCCTGTGGCTCTTGTAGAGCCACCTAACATGGCCACCGCATCTGCCAATCTTCTGCACATACGCAGAGCTCCTAACGCGCATGCGTGACTCCTTAGATGGCGGCCCCCGCTTCCGGGTACGTCACTGAGCTCCGGCACACAGTAGCATCTACCCGCAGCCAGCAGGGTTCATCCGCAGCTCTGACGGTCCCCGTGCACCTCCGTAGCTGTCCCCCTCCCTGGCCAGGAGGTAAGAGAGGATCTGGCTACAACACAAAAAATGTTTTTATCTACTATGGATTAGAATGATGTTAGCTACCTCCGTACACTTCTTAAGACCCTTCTTTCAAGTGAAAATATAAGGAAATAGAACAAATCTACAGTCTCATGCCTACACAACTTTTCAGCAGTAGTTTTTAAGTGGCAGTGTGTTAAGCGTGGGAGACAGATGCTGCAATCAATACTTTTTTAAATCTGTGTTTTAATCCAAAAAGGTTTTTGAATATATATTGTTATATACATTTTAAGTGCATGGTTCTCACTGTACCATGTTATAATGGAGCTTATTAATTAGCAGAGAGGAAATTCAGGAAACGAACTCTTGATTTTATATAGTATACCGTATAAAATATATCTTGATTGTAGCAGGGATTACAGTACTTTACATATCAACAGAACAAACTGTAACATTAGAGAATAATTAGGGAAAGTAATTATAATTCATTGCGGCAAAGAGCAGTATTCATACACAATCACCACATCGGCTTTGTTTTCAGGTGACCCCAACCTTTTTTTCTCTTTCACTTTAGTATTTCAATACTGTGATGTTCTTTATTATATGAACAAGCAATTGCAAGAGAGGCTGAAACCAAAAATCCCTAGCTATTTATCATACTAATTGTAGTTTAATGAAGAAAGTGCCTGAGGCTGAGAATTGCTATCAATCCAGAGCCTTATTTGAATGTAGATTTAAAAATTTACATTGTGCATATTTGCTGTGTATAGGATAAACTGCCTCAATAGAAAAATGAGCCAGAAATATGCCTTTGTTAACTCTTTGCAATAGACATGTTTTATTGGAAACTCATGTACAAACATACTTTACATCGTTACTACAGTAAATTCAACAACTAATAATGATGATTAACATAGACACTGAACGCAACCATTACGCAGCATGGCCAGCACTCAGGAAGGAAACCATCAAGGTAGGCAGCAGAGAAATGGGGCCCAGCCAGCTGACCCCAGAAGTCCGATTGGCAGATGCCTTCCTCCTCCTTCTGCCAATCCCTTTCTGCTACCCTGTGCCTACAATATCGGCACACAACACCACCTCCACCACACAACAATATTGGTTGCACCCTCACACCGACCTCCCCTGTTCAGCAGCTGTCGTTTGCCTCGGGTCAAGGCACGGGTCCTGCATTTCCACAAAGCCTAGTGGCAATCCCTTGCACATGTCACATTTACTGTATATCTTACAATAGCAGAAAATTGCCGCACATGAACCACTTTTGCCACTTAGATTTGTTCACATCATGCAACAACATTTAAAAGTTCAGAAACTATTTATTAAATCAGTAGTTGAGTAGGGTAATATGTGTTAACAACATTGTATTATATTGTGTAATGTAAACATGTTGTGTAATATGGATATACTGACCAAAAAAGCAGTGCTCAAGAAAGCAGTGAATTACTTTGCAATGGTCAAAAAATGTGAATTGTAGCTCATTGGTGCATGAAGAGTAAGGGTATAGAAAGTGCAAAAATAAAGTATATATCATAAGCATGCCAAAACAATAATGCAATAATCAGATTAGAAATAAACACGGTCTGTGGAATGGATTTACGTTATATCAGATTATTTAAAATACGGGAAATCGGGGCTCATGGAGGGATTTTAAATATTCTGTGCAGATTACAGTTGGTACCATCTAATGTCGGATGTGAATGTGTATATTGGATTTTGAATCAAAATCCCCGGAACGGGATATGGATCAGTCCACCCATCTCAACTCAGTTACTGTACGCAATAAAGTACTATACACCAGTGTACAACAAAACATTCAGAACATCTTTATTTTCCATACTTATTGTATAGTAATTAACACAGTCATTACTTTTTCCCAGTAGGTTTTTTATTAAGGAAGGAACAGGTAGTCAGGGGCAACAAGCAGCCTGTTGTCCGGCCCAGACACAGTCTTATTTTGTGTGTGTGTGTGTGTGTGTGGCGGGAGGAAGATTTGATTGTTGAAGGTGTTTGGGGAGAGGGAGTGGAAGGGTGGGTGTTGGTGAGTGTGTTGGGTAGTAGTCGGGTTGGGGAGCTTGATGAGTGTGGGGGGTAGTGTGTGGGGGGCGGCATTGCTGAGTGTGTGGGGTGTTTTTTGTGTGTACAATTTGTCACTAACAATAAAAAATATCATTCTACAAATATAGAACATAAATGTTCCCAGCACACCAAAGAAAAATGAACTAATGAAGGATCAGCCAAAAATCAAATTTAATTAAACATATACGATGCATATAAGGTCAAATAGCAACAAAGGGACAATGTGTATATAGGGGGACAGGGGCAAAGACAGGGATGGGGAAGGAAAGAGAGGGAAGGAAAGGAAGAAAAAACACGAGAAATAAAAAGTGCAGGGCAAGGGGGGCAACGTAACGTTTTGGGGTACAGACCCCTTCTTCTGGCCCGTTCCCAGGTAGACCGAAGTCACCTGGTACTTCCCTTACCCTGTGACTAGGTCCCTGAAATACACAGTGACACAATGACAATAGATTTCAAAGGAAAATGCAACAGTGAAATACCAAAGATATAAAAAGCTACTGCTAGTTCTCCGTGCAAAATACAGGTAAACTGGGAAGCACAAATCTCATGCAAAAGTGTCTGTAAACACAGTGACGGCTAAGGAATATAACTGGCAAATTATGGTGCTACAGGGTTAATGACCCACTGCAGTAGACCTATAGGAACAAAGCAATGGTCAGAAACAGGTACTGAAATAGATAGATAAATGAAACACTCATTATGCCAGGTAGAACCAACATACTTGTGACCAGCATTCACAGGAACAGTCCAAAGATAAATGATGCTGGAACAGTAAACTCCTTAGTGTGCAAAAGAAACAGCACTGCATGAGCTGTACCTGTGGTACTTAAAGTGGCACGGCCTGATGACGTCATTGTAAGCCGGATGGAATCATGAATAGAAGTTCCTCCAAGTGCAGGGAACAGCGCAGTGAAACCCACACATGCGCACAAGCAGGGTCCCAACCGTCGGATCCAAGGGGCGGCGCCAGTCTAGTTCAATGGCAAATGCGATCAGGCAAACACTCAAGGTACAGTGAGGAGGGTGGATGTATGACAGCAACCGGGGAGAACTTAACAGGGCACCAGCAGCCCAACCAGGGGCCCAGCGACATAGAGAAAAATGTATAGAAGGGAGAAAGTAAAAGTATTAAATATAACTGTAAGGATTGTACAACAGAGCAGCCCATCAATGGACCCTGAAACATAGAGTCATAATGCTCAATAGGGAGATATTGAACAAAGGAGTTTAATACACATGTAATGATGGCAAAATAAAGGCAAATGCCCAAAACATAATCAGACATCCCAACTAGACTACACAGTAATGTGGTGAGGCAGAGATGGAGGAGACCAAGGTGCCAAGGATAGATCACAGCTCAGGATGACGGACACAGGGGGAGATAACATGCTCCGACGGTGGACGCCATGGAACCAAAGGAGACAGAGATCTGTGGACCAAAAAGATAGAGTCAGATGCAGGCAACAGTGGAACGGCAAATACACCTACATATAGGGGACCCCTAGTAGAGGGCAAAGGAAACTTCAAAAGAAGCAGCTCAGATCGAGATAATATTATTTATGCCCTTTGGGGTCATGGTGCCCAAGCGCCGAATTCACTGTGTCTCTTTGCGCAACAAATGCATCTTGGTGTTACCACCACGTCTACCTCTTGTATGTCCATCTATTATCTGAAACCGGAGCTGACTGGAGTTGTGTCCTGCCTGTGTAAAATGATGGGCCACTGGGGCATCAGGATCCTGCCTGTGGATCGCCTCTTTGTGTTGTCGGATTCTGTCCTTGACACACTGAGTAGTCTCCCCCACATACCCCATCCCACAAGGGCATTTGATAAGATAAATCACATTCCTAGATAAACATGTGTAAAAATCCTTGATGTGATAAATAGAGCATGTAAATGGATGCGTAAATCTATCTCCCTCCTTCATACTGTCACACTGACTGCAGCTGCAGCACCGGAAACAACCCTTTTTAGGGGTACCAAGGAAGGTTTGTATAGGATTCGTGCCACCAATATCAGCCTTCACCAGTCTATCCCTCAAATTTTTACCTCGTTTGTATGATAAAAGAAGGTTAAGACCTAAATTTGGGGCCAAGGCTGGATCCATACTCAGCAAACTCCAATGCTTGAGAATGACACTTTTAATACGCCCACTCAGTGTACTATATGTGGACACAAAAGGAATAGAGAATCTCTTATCCTTATTAATGTGACATGATGGATTGAGTTATACAGTTCTATCCAGTGTCTCCACCCTATCTCGTTCATTTTTAAGCAGAGCTGCGGGGTAATTTCTTGATTTAAATTTATCTAGCATGATATCAAGGCTAGGAGCGACACATGCGGGGTTGCTAATAATCCGTTTAGCCCTTAAAAACTGGCTGTAGGGAAGACATTTAATAGAGCCTGGTGGATGAAAGCTATCAAAACTTAGCAAGTTGTTTCTATCAGTGTCCTTCGTATATAAATCAGATTCAAGTTTATGGTCAACAAGTCTAATGGTAGTATCCAGAAAGTTGACGGCTTGATTACTCACACTGGAGGTGAAGCCAATAGTAGGGTGCATACAATTGATGTCAGCAATAAATGAAGTGAGATCACTCTGGGTGCCCGTCCAGATCATGAAAATGTAATCGATATAGCACACCCTCATACGCACTGACATATCGAATAATGGATGACAGTAAATAAGCTGGTGTTCAAACGAATTAATGAAAATGTTTGCATATGTGGGTGCGACATTCGATCCCATCGCCGTACCCTGACTTTGTATATAGTAGGTATCCTCAAAGAGAAAAAAGTTCTCTCTGAGGATAATGCCAAGAAGATCAATAATAAACATATGTTCCCTAGGGGTAAACAAGTTCACAAGGTCTAGAGCCTGTTTGACTGCCCCAATACCCTCATTGTGTGGTATTGAGGTATATAAACTGTTGACATCAAGTGTTACCAGTAAAGTGTCACTCTCAAGCCATGGTGTAGCATCAATCTTCCGCAGAAAGTGCGTAGTGTCCTGTTTAAAGGATCTAGATTCTACCACTAAAGGACGAAGTAATTTCTCAAGGAATACTGCAATCGGCTGGAAGATAGAGTCAGATCCTGCCACAATGGGGCGATCAGGGGATCTATTAAAATCTTTATGTATTTTTGGAAGAATGTATAATACTGGCACAATAGGATCAGTTTTAATCAAGAAATCACGTTGTTTTTTAGAGATGACACCTCCCTCTAGAGCTA
The DNA here is from genome assembly GCF_040206685.1 of Ascaphus truei. Taxonomy (NCBI): domain Eukaryota; kingdom Metazoa; phylum Chordata; class Amphibia; order Anura; family Ascaphidae; genus Ascaphus; species Ascaphus truei. Next base: position 113,507,442 of record NC_134485.1, on the reverse strand, counting down.
AATCCAATACCGCCAGGATATTGGAGGCAACACCAGTGGTGGGATTAGTGGGGCTAATGCGGTAATTAGTAGTAACCGATAGCTGACGTAGGATCTCATCCCTATACGCCACCCTATCCAATAACCACAATAGCACCACCCTTGTCCGCCGGTTTAATGATAACCTCTTTATCACGTTCTAGGCCCACAATGATGTTTTGTGCTTTTTTGGAAAAATTGGATTTGAAATACTGTGGTTTTTTGGACATAAGACTCTCAATATCCCTCTTGACCAGAAAAATGTACGTCTCGATAGAATGATAAGTAGGTGGCGGATTAAACTGACTCTTGGTTTTACAATCTCTGGTCAAGAGGTGAAATGGGTATCATCATCAATGTCCATCTGTGGGATAGGTGTAGTTGCCGGGTGCTGAGAGAAGAAACCTTTCAATCTAAGGTTTCTAAAAAACCTTGCGAGGTCAACGTCAAGTTCAAGCTGGTCAATACGGGTGGTTGGCACAAAAGAGAGACCCCTGCTAAGGACCCCAAGTTCATCATCAGATAATGTTCTACTGGAGATATTCACCACCAGTTGATGTGAGAGCGCGTCCTCATCCCCGGCCGGCCTGGGTCCCGAGCGGTGGTGTTTCCTGCCCGCCCTCCGCGTCTTCCACGGGCGTTTCGGCCAGGACGCTGCTCCAAAAAAGAAGGGATAGATCCAGAGGATGAGTCGCTTTCGGTGGAGACCCTTGCTTCCTGTATCTGATTCTCTCTTGGGTCTTGTCTTTGGCGCCTCCATCTCCCAGCACCACCCCATGCGCCCCTACTTTGCCAGTTATAGACCCGCCCGGAAGTGTAGTCTTGAGCGTCCCTAAGAAATTTGTCTCTTTTCCTTATTTCTAGGTCTCTGGTAAAATTGGAGAGTGTTTCATTAAGCTCTTTTTTAATGGTATTCAGCTCTTGCTCTTGCAAGGTTAATTTAAGGGAATCCTGAAATCTGTCGGCCTCCAACTTAGTCTCAGTCAGGTCCTTCTGAATGTAATCTATCGTTAGAATAATGAGGTCCTGTGAGCACTTATTTAATATACTCTCCCATTTTTCTTTATACTCGCTGTTATCTGAGAAAAGGGTTGGTCGGAGGTTGCTACGTAATCCCCTAGGAATATGTTTCTGACGGAAATATTCCGCCAAGGTGGTGGCATGCAACTCAAGACTAATTTTATGTTTCAATATTTTTTCTAGGTCCCTGGGTGCATCAATTGGGTTGTCAGCATTTAAGAAGTCACGTGCCCCAGTGCATAAGGTGGCAATACGTGATGCATCAATATCAGTATACTGCTGCGGCTCATTTTATTCTAACACATTGCCGGTTTTTCCCTGGCTTTTTCCTGGAATGCGACGCACTTCACCGGGAGCATGCCGCATTCATTTTGCGTTCTCAGCCATAGGTCGTGCGCGGGTCATGCGCGGTTGACGCACGGTTGATGCGTTTATTGAGAATGGTTCGGATTTAATAAGTTGCAATTCTTCGCGTGTCCGCCAGATGGCAGATATTCATGAATTGTAATGCACATGCATTACAGTAATGTGTCGACTTGCAGGTGTTTCGTTTAAAAAAGATACCACAGTGTGCTATTGTAAATTGGCCTTGAGACTGAAGGAAGAGGTTGCAAAAATGTATCAATTTAGGCTTTTCATATTAAATAAAGACAAAGACCAGTTTCTGTTACAGTATTCTCCAGAGAGCCGTCGCCATGAGTGTTCAAGTGCAGCCCGTTTTCCAAAAACCCGACAGAAGTTACGCGTATTTGATATGGGCCGCAATTAATGCAACAGATGATAAGATGGCAACAGTTGTTCAAATTTATCAGTATTTTATCGAAAACTATGACTTTTACAAATTTTCGCCAGCTCCTCATACGTGGAAGCGTGCAATAAGGAAAAGGTTATGTAGCGATCCCTGTTTTTATCGTATTGAGCCACAATTTGTTGGAGGGTATTGGTGTGTATCACTGGCTTTTTACTATATCTATGATCAAGCAGACAGCAAAGGGCGAAAGGTCGTGTTAAAACCAACTAAGAAACGACAGTCGCTGCCAAGCTATGCACCAGCACCAGCACCGGCTTCCAATAACGGTCCCACCGTCAGTGACAACCCTTGCTGTCTATCCAGCAAGCCTGAGCCGGATTTCGCGTGCAGTTTCGATCAAGCTTACATGTACCTAAGCAATTTCCAGCCTCATCAGCTCACTACAGGTGTACTAGTCCTGGTGCAAACTATCAACATGGATGATCAAGAACACTGGACTGAAATCCTTGATTTGGCTCCCCAAAACAGCATGCACAGGTGCTGACATTCCGCTTTCCTCTGTGACCAACTCGCTGACAATATGGAACACGTCAATGCACAGTCACTCCCTTACCACTAAAAATTCCCTGATGTCCCCCATTTGGGTGAACTCCGACTTTGCTCCGGGCCTGCAGTACGGTAGTACCTCTAGTTGGATAAAGGCCGGTTATATGCGCCTCAGGGATCTGGAGGGAATTGGTAAAAAAATTAAATCATTCGAACATATTAGATCAGAAAAGAATATTCCCCACTCTGAATTTTTCAAATACCTCCAGATCCGAGCATTCTACAATAAATTAGCCCCTTACCCAGCACTGACCAATTTTGAAAAGCTCTGTCTGGTAGAATCAGACACTTCGGGACTCACATCGCAGTTATACGGGGAGGTGGTCGGTTCTGGGGTCCCCGAGCAGAGACACCCGAGATATAGATCCCAGTGGGAGTCCGACCTAGGAGAATCCCTGGAAGACGAGGATAGGAACAAAATCTATCTAGCAGCTGCCAAAAGCTCAATTTGCGCCACACTTAAGGAGAATGCATATAAGGTCCTAATGAGAAGGTATGTGCCCTCGACAGTGTGGAGAGTCGGCTGAACTATTACATATGCTGTGGTCTTGCCCACGGATCGCCCCTCTCTGGGAAGAAATTCGAGATTGGACTCAGAGGATCTTGGGCCTCCCGATTCCTCTAGACCCATGGCTGTTCTTGTTGAACAGACCACTAGAAGGGCTCTCAAGAGCAAGCAATAAACTAATTGGGCATATTGCCCTAGCGACCCGGTGCTATATCGCAGCAGTATGGAAACTTAATGAAACCCCATCCATTCCCAAGATTCGAAACAGAATTTGGTTTGTCTGTCAGATGGAAAAGTTAACAAGTCTCCTTTGGTAGGTAAAGACCTTATTCCGCTTCCACACAAAGGCCTAAGGTGCCACGTTCAACTAGACAAAAAGGTTCCTCAATAACAATGATGTGAAGATGGGCTCCAATAAACAGTCTTCAGAAACTCCATCCGCAATCCTATCATCCCACCCCCCTCCCCCTTTCAGTAGTCCCACCACAACCATCCTTCTCCCTCCTGTGTCAGGCCCCCCCCATCACCTGGTAAATTGTTATGTATGATACTCAAATACGCAAACGATTTACCTACCGAGAATTTTGGTGATGTCTGAGTCAGTCTTGTCTTTTGTCACCCCTAGTGCAATATTTCACTTTTTCATGTTAGCTGAATTTTATTCTAATTGCTTATATCAGTGTCATGTTATACTTTGTTCCTGTACCTTACCTCAATCAAAATACAAGTTATAAAAAAAAAAAAAAAGAACACTGGACTGGCAGTGGCCCGCTGCCGGCGCCAGCTGAATGGGAAATTCTATGGTGAGTATTGTTGTCGTATTATTTTTTGTGTTTTTTTTATTTTGACAATACAGTATCAATATCGGCGCGATTCAAAAGTCAAGCGATTCTCCTGTAAGCAATATTATTGGCTGAGCAGCTTCTCCAGTACTGTGCTGCAGATATTGAACAATTGGTGGAGCGCTAGGCGCATGCGCATTGGAACCTTCTTGAAACGCATATGCGTGTCATTACATCGACGGTAGGCGCATGCGCATGTGAACAGGAGATGCCCCCCCGAGAAAATTATTGGTGGACTGGCTGGGAACTTCTTTAGGGGGCTGACCATTACAGTAAAGCTTTTCTTTTTGTTTTTCCTCAGAAAAGAAAACGGCTAATGGAGGGATTTCGATGGATAATATCGCTTTGTGTAACAATGCCTGCACATTGCTGAATCGGATTAAAAAACCCACGTACCGGAGTCTACAGTTTAGTGGCCGTTGTTATTGATTAGGATAGAATACTGTGCCTGAAACAGTATGCTGATGTTTTCCGGCCGTACAGTATACAATACTTTTATATATACAGTATACTGTGTAATAAACCCGAAAAAATAAAAACTATGCATTTATTCTACATGTATTACAGTACTGTACATACAGTATATGTCTTCTATACCGTGCCAGTACATTCAGTACAATACAGTATGTCTTCTATTCTATTTTTTAATACTTTTTGTACTGAGCATGCCTACAGTATACAGTACAGTATGCCTGGACAGTAGTGTACATTCTAGAAACACTGTATTTTGTTACAGGAGCAAAGGAGCCAATGGAACAATGTAAAACAAATCAACATGTTCTTTTATTTTTGTAGTAAGTACAAAAATATTTATTTACAAATACTGTACAATGTAGAAACATTTTAAGTGCACAGCAATTCAAAACATCAGCAGTTGTATGGTTTACCGCTTGTGGAAACATTTATGTACAGAAAGTAAAAATATTTACAGTCAGTATGGTTTACAGTCACATGTTATAAAAACAAATTCTTTATTCATAAAATATACAAAACGCAACATCTCCTTTATTAAAGAACGGCAAGTCAAAACATATACAGTGGGATGGTGTGCAAAACAGTCTGCACCACTACAGTCCTCGAGGGCAACAAACAGGCCCGGTTTTCAGGACAACCTTGAAAACCAGCTCTGTTTGCGGCCCTCAGGGACTGGAATTGTGCAGGTCCTGTGTGTGTGTACAGCAAGCTAAAATATTTCTGTATAAATACAAGTTAAAAAACACACAACAACATCTCCTTTATTTAAGTACAGCAGGTCAAAACATGTACAATACAGTTCAGCACAACAGTATAGTCTTACCTGTGATTAAAAAAATCTTTATTCATAAAATACAGTATACAAAACGCAACATCTCCTTTATTAAATAAATATATACAGTACAGTGGGATGGTGTGCAAAACAGTCAGTCAGGCCTGCACCACTGACTGTCCTCGAGGGCAGCAAACAGGCCTGGTTTTCAGGACAACCTTGAAAACCGGGTCTGTTTACGGCCCTCAGGGACTGGAATTGTGCAGGTCCTGTGTGTGTGTACAGCAAGTTAAAACATTTCTGTATAAATACAAGTTAAAAAACAAACAACAACATCTCCTCTATTTAAGTACAGCAGGTCAAAACATGTACAGTACAGTTCAGCACAACAGTATGGTCTTACAGTACCCGTGATTAAACCAGAAAGTCCACCAGATTGTCCATCCATGGCCGATTCCTTGCATGGCGCAAAACGCCATTAATGCAGACTCGAACGCCTTTCATTACAGGATCTGTAATTGTATAAAAGCGCTGCAATTCCCCCAGAATGGTCTTTCTTAAATTGGCAGGAAGCGCCTTTTTTACGCGATTTCCTTCGTAGT